>NC_046977.1:2480378-2502878 GCF_009769545.1 Cyclopterus lumpus | reverse complement strand
TTTAAAAAAAGCAGCTTCGGACCTTCACCTGTTCAGAAAGGTGTGCACTCTGTGTGTATTTATTGTGTACTTTGGTAGTTTCTACATCTAAAGTACACAACACTTTAATAACACACTTGTTTCTTTTGTCTTTTGTGTCTTTTTTACTGTGTTTTGTGTCTTTAACTCTTTAATGACCGGTTCCGTCTTCTGAAAACCTCCGTATAAATAAAAAGAAACGTTAAACTTTGGTCTTTACGACACGCCGGAGTTGTTGTGAACGTTTAGATCACAGAGTCTGAATCTAATTATATCAATAATATATTTTGATGTGTTTTTTTTAAATGTGGTATTCCTGCACAAACAAACCCAACGTGTTCGGTGCAGCCCGACTTTGGTCACAAAGACGGCGTGAAGACGAGCGTGAAGCTGTGAGTTGATGAGGAAGGCAGAACGTGGAGTGGCGTGACAACAGACGACCAGAGGGGGAAACAAAATGTCAGGCGCGTGAAAAAATGGAGAGTTAGTGCATGCAGCGGCGGCGTTAAGGAAAAGAGGGGCGGAGCCGGATCCATGCACATCCGGCCCTCCTGCGGTGAGACTTACTCAGCCTGCCTCTAGTGTTTTTGACCTACAGCGACGGGCCTCTACACGTCTGTCGCAGAGGTGCCTCGCACGTCTCCCTTCTGTCGCATCTGACCAGGAGAGCAACCGGGAGTAAAGAAGGGTTAAGATGGCGTCGTCTCGACATTCACAAACAGGAGCAGCAACTCCTCCTCCTCCTCCTCCTCGCTCCCCGTGAGAACACAGAGCTCTCCAGTCGGGCGAGATATTTACCTCCTCGAGCTCTTTTTGAGTCTCCTCCTCCATCCGCCTGATGTCCTCCATGGTCAAACCCACCCATCGGTCGATCCAGCAGAACAGCTGGCGGTGGAAGTTGGTGAAAATACGGCGTTCTTGCTGTGGGAGGAACGAGAGGACGACAAATATCAAGAACTGGTTGTGTTCCTGCTTTCGGTCAACGTTGGATTGTTTTTTCCCCCCCATTTTAATAATTATCTGCGCTTTAAACATCAACCTTCTCTCTCTCTCTCTCTCTCTCTCTTCAATTTGAAGAACACTTGGGGAAACAAGCCCACGTCGCCCTCTGCTGTCCAAAACAGAAACAACACCCACCGCAAAGCAAAGAAATACATTTGTTTACAACCGCGAAAATAAAATCACTTAAGATTTATGTGTCCTTTACCGTGTGGATGAAGTTCTCCACTTTGGTCTGCAGACCCCACCATCTGAACTTGACCGTGACCAGTTTGTAGGCACACATGTAGGGACAGTCTGTCTTCAGCTCGTTCTGCGAAGGAGGCGACAGCGTTAAAAACACCAGAGGACACCGACGCCAGCAGCTCCGCTTTCACGTTTCTTCACGTACCTTCCAGTCGGGGCCGAGGGGTCCTCTGCCCGTCTTGGCGGAGTGGAAGAGAGCGGGGTCTTCTTCTGGCTTGTAGTCCTGAAACGAGAACAAAAAAAAAACTTTAGGATCCGGCAAGAAACGGTGGACATCTTGTTGGTTGACCACTAGGGGGCAACGCTGGTTGTATAGAAGTCTATGCTTCATGTGTTAAAGCTGCATTCTCTCTCCTGACCACCAGGGGGCAACGCTGGTTGTATAGAAGTCTATGCTTCATGTGTTGAAGCTGCATTCTCTCTCCTGACCACCAGGGGGCGACTCCTCTGGTTGTATAGAAGTCTCTGCTTCATGTGTTAAAGATGCATTCTCTCTCCTGACCACCAGGGGGCGACTCCTCTGGTTGTATAGAAGTCTATGCTTCATGTGTTAAAGCTGCATTCTCTCTCCTGACCACCAGGGGGCGACTCCTCTGGTTGTATAGAAGTCTATGCTTCATGTGTTAAAGCTGCATTCTCTCTCCTGACCACCAGGGGGCGACTCCTCCTAGAAGTCTATGCTTCATGTGTTAAAGCTGCATTCTCTCTACTGACCACCAGGGGGCGACTCCTCCTAGAAGTCTATGCTTCTTAACCCCCTAACCCATCCTGGGACAATGAAGAATCAGCTACCACAAGATTGCATACTTACTGCCCTCAAGACTCACTGTGCCGTTATAATCCATCAGGACTGTTCGATACCGGGAGCAGATGGACAATTAGATTAAGCCTCGACCTCAACACTGAGCCACTTAAGTCATTACTGGACAGCAGCTCGTGTAAGAAACGGCCTAATGCCTCTTTTAAGATGTTAAACCACACGATGGTTAAGGTATTACTGACGGACGAGTGGAGGCCGAAAGTCTGAAGAAGACTTGAAACTAGAGATTGAGACCAAAAACTCATGTTTACAATGTTTACTGAGGGATGGAATCAAGAGAAGTAGAGTCATTTATATAGACTTCTATACAACCAGAGGAGTCGCCCCTGGTGGTCAGGAGAGAGAATGCAGCTTTAACACATGAAGCATAGACTTCTATACAACCAGAGGAGTCGCCCCTGGTGGTCAGTAGAGAGAATGCAGCTTTAACACATGAAGCATAGACTTCTATACAACCAGAGGAGTCGCCCCCTGGTGGTCAGGAGAGAGAATGGAGCTTTAACACATGAAGCATAGACTTCTATACAACCAGAGGAGTCGCCCCCTGGTGGTCAGGAGAGAGAATGCAGCTTTAACACATGAAGCATAGACTTCTATACAACCAGAGGAATCGCCCCCTGGTGGTCAGGAGAGAATGCAGCTTTAACACATGAAGCATAGACTTCTATACAACCAGAGGAGTCGCCCCCTGGTGGTCAGGAGAGAGAATGGAGCTTTAACACATGAAGCATAGACTTCTATACAACCAGAGGAGTCGCCCCCTGGTGGTCAGGAGAGAGAATGCAGCTTTAACACATGAAGCGTAGACTTCTATACAACCAGAGGAGTCGCCCCCTGGTGGTCAGGAGAGAGAATGGAGCTTTAACACATGAAGCATAGACTTCTATACAACCAGAGGAGTCGCCCCCTGGTGGTCAGGAGAGAGAATGCAGCTTTAAAACACACTCACACTCACACTCACACTCACACTCACACTCACACTCACACTCTCTAATGAAGCAGCTGCTGGGACACTGGGACACCAGTAACAGGTATTTTACTGGGATACAGGCACCTTTTCAGATCGATAGCTTTTTTTTTTGTCCGATTGTTTTTGTATTCGAAGGCGACAGCTGTCTGAACAAGGAGAAGTGGACGAAGTCATTCTTTTGGCGTTCATCGAGAGCGGAAAGAATAACCTCAAAAAGAGGAACAGGAAACAGCGAGTTGGGTGACGCGCAACAAACATTCACGCGCCGAATCAAAAACAAGCCGACAAATTCTTTTAGAGGCCAGTGGGGTTGAAATGTTTGCATGAATGGTGTAAACACCCTCATAAACCTGCTGTGGTAATCCTCTAACTGACTTCAGTCTAAATGCTCGGCGCTGTATCCGGTTACGATGCGAGGGAACAAAGTGTGATGAACGTCGCCGGGAAAAGAGAACTTGATTAACTTCAGTTGAATTGATCCGCGGGGACATGAAGGCAACGTGAGACTTAAAAGACTCAACTGTTCCTCCTCCCTCGGTGAACTGCGAGGACGCTCACAATTAAAAGGAGGAAAAGGTCCCACTCGGATTATAAAGACGGTAAAAATGATGTTTCTACACCGTAATAATGGGACCGCGTCTCCTCGTCTGACCGGCCTCCTCCTGAGGGTGGAGGCGTTCCTGCCGCCCGCGTTGTGATCAGCATTAAAAACAACAGACTCACGCCGTGGGTGACTTCCTCTCTGCTGGCGATGTCGATGGGCGACACCTCCACGGTCCTCCACGTCTGCTCGTCCAGGTCGTGGACCTGACACAGAGAAAGACATGGTGGGTGAAGCTCGGCATGCTGGGAAAAACAAGGACACTTTGTTTGTCCCGGGAGGACGTATTTAAATCTCTGTGCCGAGCAACAAAAAACAAACAAATGAGATTCAAATTATGTATTTTTTTTAAACTTTTTCCTCCCCCGATATCACACGTCATGAAGTCAGGGAGAATCATTTACATCTCTGCTTCAAAATGCATTGTAAACTGAGGGTGCACTCTCCCGTGTTGCATTATGGGAAATGTAGGATGTAAAATGTTTTTCCTGCAACCGTTTTATTTCTTTGAAATTCCCCTGAATCACAAAACCACACTTACATTTTCTATTGTTCCCATGTCCGGTTTGTGCCACGTCTCGATCTTTATCATAAAGTCGTCCTTCATGTACTCATTCTGAAAAGCGAGAGCACACAGATATAAAGAGCGGTTACGACCGTGACGTCGGCCTCGACGGCTGCAGCTCAGCCACTCCGTGAATACAGGATTCTGAGAGATGTGCTTAAACCCACGGCTAAATCCCATTAACCAATCAGGACGTTTATGAGGAAACCAGCGACGCTGCCCAGCTCAGGTCTATTTTCAACCCCAGTTAGCTTGCAGGTGATGTGCAGCGATACTCGGGGCCGAGAAGGCTGCACAGTAGTATCTGTGTACTCAACCAGCAAAATACCACGGGATTACATTATTATATCATTATTAGTTACAATTATACTTAAAGAAGCATTGAGACATGTTAGTTTATATGTTTACAGAACATTCTTTGTACCTTTAACTCACAAACACCCCCCCAGAAAAGCAAATCTACACCGTACGGTAATTCTTTTGCTCGAAGGGGGACGAAGTAAATCTGTTCAACTTTGACCTCTGACCAACAGCAGGTCCTAACGTGGCCGACCTCTCTACAAAGGAAACGGGGAGCCGGACGGCATCGTGTCAGACGCGTTGCAGCGTCTACTTTAATCAAGTCAAGCTGCTCCGTGAGCGAGGAACGGGTTACAGAAAGACGTGCAGATGAATCAAAGAGAGGAAAAGACTTAAAGACTACTCACCGTCACAACTGCAGAGGGAGGAGGGGAGAAGAAAAGACAGCATGAGCGTCAGAATCAACACAAACAAATCTATTTTAAACTTCATGTAGAAAATACATGCATTACATTCATCTTCATCATCAACATCATCATCATCATCATCGTCCAGCTGTTTGCAGTGAAACAACATGAAGCATGAACTTACTGGTGCGACAGTACGGGTAGGCGTTCCAAGCCTTTTCATGGAAAACTAACGCTCCCTCTGGTGCAATCATCTTCACGTAGCCTGGGACTTTACTGCAGAGGAACAGGAAGTCAGACAATCAATCGATCGATGGATAATCAACAGTTTAAAATATTTAAAAAATGTCTTGTTGTGCTCATTTTCCTGCATTAACAAAGAACCAGTTACAAAATAATAATAAAAAACGCAGACAATCTAAATAGGCCACTTTGATTGACAGGTCTGAGTCCAGAGACGTACGTCCCGCCTCCTAAATCCAGATGTGGTCACTTCCTGTTCACTGGTTGCGAGAAAAAAACCAACAACAACAACGGCTGTAATCCCGAACATGAAGTTTTAAAACCACAATCCAACGGGTAAATGCATGGTTCACGTGCACGTGCACGTGCACAAGGAAGGCCTCGTGTTATCCGAGGGCCGAGAGAGGAAAATCTACTTTGCTGAAAAAGTGCCCTTTCCTCTTTGTGCACGTGGAGCGCCGGATGCACAGGAACCCGCGCCGTGGTGAAGCCGGCTCAGTAAAATGGCCGCTTTGCCGACGGCTGCCGTCAGAACGTTTCGACCTTCGCTCCCCGCCGTCCACACGAGCGCGTCCAGATGGAGGCGAGAAATCCAGATCGCGTTTCCGTTGCCACGGCTCCAGGTTTCAGGTGTTGTACCTACTTCGGTTACTTGCTCAGGGGAGGAGGAGGAGGGGGGGCGCCTCGGCCAAACGGTGATAGCGTTTCGAAATAATTAACGCTACCTCGGTTCTGTGATAGTCACCGTTAGCTGGTTCCTTTAAAGCGGACGCAAACAGGAGGAAGACGCTACCGCCTCACAGACTTGCCTCTTTAGATGGTAGATTTTATGCGTGTATTGGCCCTTCTCCCCGTCCTTCTCGTAAGGTTCATTCTTCAGCACCTCGATGCCCTCTCCTCCGCCCGTCTCGTTCTTGCTGGCCTCAGCCACAGAGAACAGCTGCCCTACTTGATACTGGGAGAAATGGGAAGAAGAAGGAAAAGATACAGATTAAAACGGCAGGAAGGAATCCTGTGATTGTTGGCTAGAAGAGGCAGAGACCGGGCAGGGCCCTGAAGTTGAGGGTGCAGTTTCCCTTCAGTCTACATCCATGTTTCCCCTTCAGTCTACATCTGTGTTTCCCTTCAGTCTACATCCATGTTTCCCCTTCAGTCTACATCTGTGTTTCCCTTCAGTCTACATCTGTGTTTCCCCTTCAGTCTACATCTGTGTTTCCCTTCAGTCTACATCTGTGTTTCCCCTTCAGTCTACATCCGTTTTTCCCTTCAGTCTGCATCCGTGTTTCCCCTTCAGTCTACATCCGTGTTTCCCCTTCAGTCTACATCCGTGTTTCCCTTTCAGTCTACATCAGTGTTTCCCTTCAGTCTACATCCGTGTTTCCCTTTCAGTCTACATCCGTGTTTCCCCTTCAGTCTACATCCGTGTTTCCCTTCAGTCTACATCCGTGTTTCCCTTCAGTCTACATCCATGTTTCCCCTTCAGTCTACATCCGCGTTTCCCTTCAGTCTACATCCGCGTTTCCCTTCAGTCTACATCCGTGTTTCCCCTTCAGTCTACATCTGTGTTTCCCTTCAGTCTACATCCGTGTTTCAGTCTACATCCGTGTTTCCCTTCAGTCTACATCCGTGTTTCCCCTTCAGTCTACATCCATGTTTCCCTTTCAGTCTACATCCGTCTTTCCCTTTCAGTCTACATCCGTGTTTCCCCTTCAGTCTACATCTGTGTTTCCCTTCAGTCTACATCCGTGTTTCCCTTCAGTCTACATCCGTGTCTCCCTTCAGTCTACATCCGTGTTTCAGTCTACATCCGTGTTTCCCTTCAGTCTACATCCATGTTTCCTTTTCAGTCTACATCCGTGTTTCCTTTTCAGTCTACATCCGTGTTTCCCTTTCAGTCTACATCCGTGTTTCCCTTCAGTCTACATCCGTGTTTCCCTTCAGTCTACATCTGTGTTTCCCTTTCAGTCTACATCCGTGTTTCTACTTCAGTCTACATCCGTGTTTCCCTTCAGTCTACATCCGTGTTTCCCTTTCAGTCTACATCCGTGTTTCCCTTCAGTCTACATCCGTGTTTCCCTTCAGTCTACATCCGTGTTTCCCTTTCAGTCTACATCTGTGTTTCCCCTTCAGTCTACATCCGTGTTTCCCTTCAGTTTACATCCGTGTTTCCCTTTCAGTCTACATCCGTGTTTCCCTTCAGTCTACATCCATGTTTCCCCTTCAGTCTACATCCATGTTTCCCTTCAGTCTACATCCGTGTTTCCCTTTCAGTCTACATCCGTGTTTCCCTTTCAGTCTACATCCGTGTTTCCCTTCAGTCTACATCCGTGTTTCAGTCTACATCCATGTTTCCCCTTCAGTCTACATCCATGTTTCCCCTTCAGTCTACATCCGTGTTTCCCTTTCAGTCTACATCCGTGTTTCCCTTCAGTCTACATCCGTGTTTCAGTCTACATCCGTGTTTCCCCTTCAGTCTACATCCGTGTTTCAGTCTACATCCATGTTTCCCTTCAGTCTACATCCGTGTTTCAGTCTACATCCGTGTTTCCCCTTCAGTCTACATCCGTGCATCATCTCCTCTTTCATTTTGAGATGAAGTGAACAGACTTAGTTTTGGGCGTTTCAGCCGACATCATCATTATTGTCGGTTGTGGTCATTCTACAGAAAACCCATAAAAACTAAATGCTTTCACTGCCGGCCACAACGATTTTCCCTTTCGCGGTGAAGGCCGTGAAATGGGGCCCCGGCTACGACGTCACCGGGTATCAAACTGCGGTCTGGGCTCTAGCTGCGTCTGTTTTTGAGGGTCCATAAAAAGCAGAAAGAAGTGATTGCTATGAAGAGAAAGACGACGAGAGAGAGAGAGAGAGAGAGATTGTAGTTTTTAAAGCTCACAGTCCAGTCCAGCTCCCTCTGCAAACACCAGCACCAGCTCTCTAACAAAGGCTATTCTGTCTCGGTGTGCGACCCACACGAAAAGCCTGAGCAGACGAGCGTTTAGGAGAAAACCCACCGTCAGGTTGTAGCTGTAATATTTCTTTGTGGAAGGAAATAAAACGGACAGAATAGCTTGTGACGTCAAAAAGAGGGTATGGAGGTAACGGTTACTCACCTCTTCCACAGAGACTGGCAACACCACACGGCTGAGAGAGGGGAACAGAAAAGGGGGGGGGGGGGGGGGAACAACCACAAGGTGAACACATTAATGTGTAAATAAAGACCAGAACAACAACAACAACAGCCTAATGTTTCAGTGCGCGAGTGGCACAGAGTGACCTCGTGAAGAGTGGCTCTGTGCTGCTAACGGAGGAAAATCTGTCTCCAGATCTGAAAGTCAAAACACTGCGTTGGTCCTCAAAAGTATGTTTTTTGCAAACGGCATACGTTTGCAGCTAGACGGCGATCATAAGAACACAGTAATTCCTCATCGTAATAATAGAGGAGGGCGACTTTGTATTTCTGGCCGGACTAAGCATAGAATAAACTTTAAGAAGCAGGATGATCACAGTAAGGATTCACGCTGCAGCCGCTCGAAGAGTTAAATATAAAAAACAGGGTTTCCCCCGTTTTATCACGTCATGTTTTTACCAACAAATACCGTTTCCGCATAAAATCAAAACATATTTAACTATTACGGCATGAAGGAATTCACTTTCTTTCCCCGTTGCTTTCAGTACAAATCCAGATTGTCAGGTTCAGGACCTTTAACTTTAATGATGAAGGTCGCTGGGGGCGGAGCTTAAGATATGCAGCCTGACGCGCTCCGTGTACGATGTAAACAACTTGGCTGTACTTACGTTGTGTAATAGCTCAGGAGAGGCGTGAGAATAAAATATAAAACTATGTGAAAGATGATGGATGACGGCCAATCGTACTCACAACTGAACTTTACAGCAGAAACGATCGATTGAAGGAGAATTAATCAGCATTTTTGAGTGTGGAAAGATTAATTTTGTTCAGCGTCTAAATTATCAGTATTTTATTGTGTTTTTATGTCATTGTAAACTGAAGGTTTTGGACTGTTTGTCAGACAAAATTAAGACGTTATTAACTGTCCGAATTGAGTCTGTATTTTAAAATACATTTTATGGACTAAACACTTCATTTAGAGGCCGAGAAAATAATCTGCAGATAGCCAACGCCGTAAATACATCCTCAGCTCTCACATTCACCTTTAAGAAAAAGGCTTAAACCACAACATGGATTTATTGGCGTGCTACTTCAACACACACACACACACACACACACACACACACACACACACACACACACACACACACACACACACACACACACACACACACACACACACACACACACACACACACACACACACACACACACACACACACACACACACACACACACACACACACACACACACACACACACACACACACACACACACACACACACACACACACACACACACACACACACACACACACACACACACACTTTGGCCGTCACTTAACCGTGAACAATGAAGCTCGACTGGAAAAACAGGGCAGTGTTTGGCAACATTTCACAAAATTTAAAAAAAAAGCATCCACTGCATGAGATTGTGAAATAGATTGAACAAGTTTCTACTCCAACTGAACACACCTGTTAATTTCCCCTGAACTCAGCACGAGAGGAGAAATTAATCTGTGAAACCACCAGCTGTGCACTCGCTTCCTGTGATATTTACTGTACTTTTTTCAGTCTCATTTTACCGGCCTAAAAGCCAAAGGATGATTATTCAAAAGCATTTGTGTTTTCACTTCTACGCAAGATCAAAAAAACGCAGATTATTTACTGTTTGACAAAATTGAATTGTGTTGTTCCAGGAAAGACGTGCACGTCACCGCGGCCGGCGTCTGTCGCATTGCATCCATAATATTCTATAGTATTCATTGTAAATTACAAAAATAACTGCTAAGTCCTCCGGGACAGACACCTGTAGCTCAGGTGAGCTCCGACACACAGGAGGGAATAGGCCTTTATTAAAATTGGAATATTGAGCCTCTTCATTCATTCTAGATGATTAGTCAGCTGACGTGATTAGAGGAAAATTAAAGAGCACGTATGATGCAAAGAGTTTGATGCCAGAAGTGATCTGAATATCTCTGCGTTCATTTATGAAATAATCCTGTAATGAAACAATATCTAGAAGAACGTCTGCAGTCAGCCTTCTGTAGAACAAAGTTAGCCACTAAACATAAGTTATTTTGCATGTATGCAACTTTGTGTTCTCCCTCAGAAACAAAACTATTTATTCATATTAATAAAGTGATGGCGTTTGATTCGGTGCACTCTCAAGCACTGCATAACATTCAAGTGTTGAATCAACCGCTGGCAGTAAACAAAAAAAAACACACATATCAACTCCTCCAAATTGGTATTTTCACTGTAGTGTTCTGTATTAGAACACTAACAATCCTCCTGAGGCATCACTAGAAAGCCACCGGAGAACCACAGGACGTCTACATCGTAGAACACTAGTGTTGTTGCATGTACTCAAGACACAGGCCCAGCTCTCCTTCCGAGATAGGACACCATGTTTTCATTGTTATTATCCATAATAAAAAAGGTAAACAAGACGTTAACGACATGATTTTAGAAGAAGAAACGCCCGATCGCTTTTCTGACTAGAGAGCAGATTATTCTCCATTATCTAATCTTAAATTAACCTTTTTTCTTTTCTTTACTGACCACTTAGGTCATATGTATTATTATTTCCTGTAATATATCTGTTTTTTCTTGCTGGTCTCATGCCTCTCTCTCGTGTTAATTGCTGGAGCACCTTGTTACTGTGTTAATTAAAGTGCTATTATTATTATTATTATTAATATGGTGTTATTACTACTGCTACATGGCTATCGGTGGATGTGGCCGCTGCAGAAACACAGCATGCAAAGCTACAGCTAGCTACAGATGCATGAGTCTCCGGGCACGTAGCTTCTTTTAAAAAAAATAATAAAAAAAAGCAGCACAATTAAAGCACTCGTTTCCTGCTGTGATTGAACGCAGCAGCAGGGGAGCGGGTCACCCGGAGCTAGCTTAACGCCCCTCGGCTACAGCGGGTCCCGTTATCCGGCTTGAAGGGCACAACCGCGACGCGACGCGGACCCGGTAACGGAGCACAACTACGGCCGAATATCTTCCCACAACGCCCATGTTCCGGTTAACGCGTCGAGACGTGCGCGAGGCACACATGAACCGACTCGTTGTCGGGGAGAGGGAGATGATTGTCACGCTAGCGGCTAAAGGAGCCTTAATCTGTCACTCAAAAGCTTAACACGTTCACCGGGGGGGTATAACGCGCCGTTAACCGGGCAGCGACGCGAGGGTCCGACCCGTCAACGTCTCGCAGACGAGCTGCACGTGCTCGCGCGGTTTTATCCACGGAACTCGTTTCCACTGGGAAGCTAATTGTCCGCTCGCTAGCGTTAGCTTGGAGCTAGCAAGCGGCTAAAGACCGGCGTGTCCCGTTATCGACGTCCCGATCCACCTCGCTCAAAGCGGGTGTGGGGGGGGGGGGGGGGTGCGCCGGACTCCGTGGGGTTAAAATCACGCGGCCGACAGCGCCGAACGACCCGCGCGTGTTTAGTCAACGACTCGGGGCACTCGGATGGACGAAAACGCGACCGCGGATGCACCAAAAGACGCGTTTAAAAAAGACACTTTGGACTCACTATTCCTTGATGAGCACCATCTTCGTCACCCGGGCTGCGCCTGCGCACTGGGGACGGACGCCAGATAGAATTATCAACAAGCTCGGTCCGCCCTCCAGGAAAAATACGATTGGCTGTCGGGGGGGGAAAAAAAAACCGTTTTTAAACAATATGATGTAGTGACTTTGATATAATTTAATATTTAATTAAATAGAGACGCTGGAACAAAAGAAATAAAAGCCACAATAAATACACTTCCATGAGTAAAGTACATTCACTCCAGTACTGTACTTTAATTTTGCAATTTCGAGGTACTTGTACTCAACTTGAATATTCCCATTTCATGCTACTTTATACTTCTACATTTTGGATGCCAACATCATATTTTTCTTCTTTTTAAAAAAAAAAACTCTTCTACATGTAGTATCATATTATTATTGCAAACATATACATACACTAATTAATGCTGTTATATTAATATTGATTAAGTTACCCAATAATCAAAATGAGTTCCAGCTTTACCAGCTGCAACATTAAAGTGAACACATTAATAATTATATAAATATATATATATTCTGTGTGGAGTTTGCATGTTCTCCCCGTGGCAGCGTGGGTTCTCTCCGGGCTCTCCGGCTTCCTCCCACAGTCCAAAGACATGCTGCAGGTTAATTGATCTCTAAATGTCCCATAGGTGTGAATGTGAGAGTGAATGGTTGTATGTCCCTACATGTGCCCTCGATGGACTGGCGGCCTGTCCAGGGTGTCCCCTGCCTTCGCCCTATGTCAGCTGGGATAGGCTCCCGCGACCCTAATGAGGATAAGCGGTATTGAAAATGGATGGATGGATATATATATATATATATATATATATATATATATATATATGTGTGGCCGGCAGTACATATATATTATGCATATCAGAGTACTTTGAGTTGTGTTCTTTAAGTTTATTTTGATGCTAATACTCGTACTTTTACACAAGTAGGATTGTCACATCAGGGTATTTATACACTGTGGTATTACTATTTTTAGTAAAAGATCTGAGTTCTTACTTACTACTTACTTTCATTGTAATCCTCTCTAAGAAATATGATTAATTTGGTAAAATGTGTATGCAAATCCTATACAAATATATATATATATATATATATATATATATATATATATATATATATATACAAAAATATGTCGAAATATGTATTTTTTATTATCGTCTGTTTGAATTCTTTCATTACAAATATTAAAGCAGCAACTGGTGGAAGAAAAGGTCTCGAGTGTTTGAAACTCATGGAATTCATGTAGCATCTATTCGTATTTATTTACCAATATTTTTAGAATAAATATTGTATTGTCACAACTCTTCATTTGGTTGTATTTATTGCATATATTTCCAAAGTTATTCTGATACATGATATGTATTTTATCTTTATTTCCCCTTTTGTGTACATTTCTAACCGAATGTCTCAGGATATAAGACAATTCTTTTTAACAATCATAAACTTCTACCAGCTAATCACTATCGTTAAATCAAATGTAATATATACATATATATATATATAAATATCTACTCGACAGCTCTATTGTGGTCAAATGACAGAAGTATAGATCATTATTTAAGGAAATGTAGAGCCATACACTGTAAAAATACAGTAAAAGTACTGCATTCAAAGTACATAAGTATCAGAAGTAAAAGTACACAACACAGAATGGTGTCGTGATCATTGACGCATCCACATTTTAAACGCTTCATATACCCTTTGATGGTTTAAAACTTGTTTTCCTACATAAAAATACAATATCCTCCGACACTGTGCACAAAAATACAGATTTACACATATTTTTAAATAGTTTAATATACAGACTTTTGTATAAATTATCCAGTAAGAGTATTATTATGATTTTTTTAGTGATACTCATATATGCAAAGATTCTGCAATGTTTCATATTTCATTAACTGGTCTCACGTTGTGTACAATATAAATATATAAAGTTAAAAAGTACAACTTTTCCCATCTGAAAATGTTGTGGAGTGGAAGTACAAGTACCTCAAAAGTACCTTTAAGTACAGTACTTGAGTGAATGTATTTAGTTCAGATGAATATTACTACTTCTGGACTCCGATGTGTTTATTGTGAGTGGAAAGAGAATTGATTATGGAAACAAAAAGAAGGAAAAGGAACATATTTTATTTGTCCACATCTTTCGATATTTCTAAATTCTGGCACCGCTGCAAAAACAATGTTACATAATAAAGTCAGTGAGACCTTCAGGTACCACGCCGACAATCAGCACATTCAGACCACGTCTCGGTAAAAAAAGATGTAAACGTCGTCCTCTTCCTTTCGTCGTCTTTTATAAAATCGTGACGACTGGAAAAACACGGCGTACTTTACAAAGTGACTTTCGACAATAATTAATACGCAAATAAATCGAGATCAAACGAACGCACGGCGAACATTTAGGGAGACAGGAAATGTTCTCGGGCGTTCAGTCAGGACACGGAGACTCAGGGACTTGGAGACAAAGGTGAAGACTCAGGGACTTGGAGACTCAGGGACTTGGAGACAAAGGTGAAGACTCAGAGACTTGGAGACTCAGGGACTTGGAGACAAAGGTGAAGACTCAGAGACTTGGAGACTCAGGGACTTGGAGACAAAGGTGAAGACTCAGAGACTTGGAGACAAAGGTGAAGACTCAGAGACTTGGAGACTCAGGGACTTGGAGACAAAGGTGAAGACTCAGGGACTTGGAGACAGAGATGAAGACTCAGAGACTTGGAGACACAGAGACTTGGAGACAGAGATGGAGACTCAGAGACTTGGAGACACAGAGACTTGGAGACAAAGGTGAAGACTCAGAGACTTGGAGACTCAGAGACTTGGAGACTTGAAGACACAGAGACTTGGAGACACAGAGACTTGGAGACAGAGATGGAGACTCAGATACTTGGAGACAGAGACTTGGAGACAGGGATGGAGACTTGGAGACAGAGATGGAGACTCAAGAGACTTGGAGACAGAGATGGAGACTCAAGAGACTTGGAGACAGAGATGGAGACTCAGAGACTTGGAGACTCAGATACTTGGAGACAGAGACTTGGAGACAGGGATGGAGACTTGGAGACAGAGATGGAGACTCAGAGACTTGGAGACTCAGAGACAGAGATAAAGACTCAGAGACTTGGAGACTCAGAGACAGAGATAAAGACTCAGAGACTTGGAGACTCAGAGACTTGGAGACTTGGAGACTTGAAGACACAGAGACTTGGAGACACAGAGATGGAGACTTTGAGACAGAGAGACTTGGAGACAGAGATGGAGACTCAGAGTCTTGGAGACAGAGATGGAGACTCAGAGTCTTGGAGACAGAGATGGAGACTCAGAGACTTGGAGACAGAGATGGAGACTCAGAGTCTTGGAGACAGAGATGGAGACTCAGAGTCTTGGAGACAGAGATGGAGACTCAGAGACATGGAGACAGAGATGGAGACTCAGAGTCTTGGAGACAGAGATGGAGACTCAGAGTCTTGGAGACAGAGACAAGACAATGTGCTCTCTAGTCATGAAAACAGGTTTAAAGCCAGAGACCCAACAAGTCTCTCCAGGAGCCCTCTTGTCCTTCCAGCTCCAGAAGGCACAGTCACCACATTCAGAACAATCTCTCCGCCGACAAACAGAACCCGTTTAAAAACCCAACCGTCGGTACGAAAACAGTACTTTGTGAAATCAGCAGGTGTTGCTTTACAAACTAAACGCGTCGGTCGGACGCACGAGATCCCCGAGCTCTCAACATTTGGAGGAGGGAAAGAAATGTCCGGGCGAGAGGAACTTGAACCCGTTCCCAGAGGGCAGCTTGGCGCCTCCTTTCGGGGGCGGAGCCCGGAGGCCCTCCGACCCCTCCGCGTCTTTGCCGACGGTCTCGCGTCTCGGCGAGAGGTTCATCAGACCCAGGACGTCCCTCTGCACCGCGCTCATCTTCTTATTGCAGGGCAGCGGCTCGTGTTTGTGGCCGGCGCCGTTGGCCCAGAAGGTCTTTAGGTTGTGGACGGCCTGGACCCTGTGATCCCGCTTGGACTGGCGGAGCTCGGGGGTGTCGGCCGGGCTGGAGGAGGCGGAGCCCGCGGAGGAGTAGGAAAGGGCCGGCGACGGGGCGCTGTCCGCCGGGGAGTGCGAGGGCGAGATGTGGGCGGCGTACGGCGAGGTGGGGTACCTCAGCTTGAGCTGCGCGTGCACGTCCGGGGAAACGGCGAGGAAAGGCGACGAGGACGGGGAGGAGGGAGCCGGGCCGCCGAGCCTCTGCAGCGACGAGGAGCGCGACGGAGGTTTGGGTCGGGTCGGCGGCGGCGGCGGCGGCGACGACACGGAGGCGGAGAGGGAGGAGGGGCGGCACAGGGAGAGGGGGGAGGAGCTCGGCTTGAGGCCGGCCCTGCTGGGCGGCCGGCTGAACGCGCTGCTCTCGGACGACTGAAAGCCTCGCGCTCCTCCTCCTCCGGCGGGAGTGAGAGACGGGGTCGACGGGGTCGACCGCGACGACCCCCTCGGGGCCGCCGCTGCCGCGCCTCCCCTCACGCCGTTGGCCTTCTGCAGGCTCTCCACGGCTCGCATGTGGCTCTGGGTCTCCTCCAGAATCTTCTGGGCCAGTTCCTGCGGGTCCAGCTGCCCCGCCGGCACCGTCCTCTCCTCCTGGGACTTCACCGTGCTGTCGGTCTCGGTGCTGGACTGGTCCGACTCCGAGCTGCTCGCCTTCCCCTTGGCCGGAGGAGGAGGAGGAGGAGGAGCGCTGGGAACAGAAGAGCATCACAGTTACTCTGGAACCACCCGTCTGGGTCTAAAGCCTCCGCTAACAAGTCAGGGGGCAGTTTTCATCCAAAATGTAGACCGTTAGCATTTTATCCTGCGAGACCTTTGTGTTCAATTATCATAATTAGCAAATAAATTCTTGAGTTTCCGCCCCATAAACGTGTCTTTGTGAGGACCTTTGAGAATATTTTTTTATTTCTACTCGTTTCCAATGTAAATTCTCTTGTTTCAGGTTTTTAAGAGTACAATAAAAAAAATTTAATTATTTTACTTGCTTTGGGAAAATAAGATTTCTTTTGGGGGGGGGGGGGGGGGGGGGGCGATTCTTAGAAACAAAAATACTTGACCCTGTATTTTTAACTTCTGGGCAGTTTTCATCCAAAATGTGGCCGTTATCATTTTATCATGTGAGACCTTTGTGTTCAATTATCATAATTAGCAAATCAATTCTTTGTGAGAATATATTTATTTCTACTCGTTTCCGGCGCAAATTCTCTCGTTTCCGGTTTTCTTGAGTACAAAATATATACAAGTTTTCATCTTTTTTTTAAACACATGGAAAATAAATCACTTTTTCTTTCACTTGTTTTGGGAAAATAAGATTTTTTGGGGGAATTCTTAGAAACAAAAAGACTTAAACCCTGTATTATAAACTATTCTACGTCTCAGATTCTCATTTGTACCTTTTTGAAACGTATTTAATAAGCGTTTTCACTCCTTCTCTGTGATTGTTCTGCACATTAAAGTGAAGAGCTTGTATTCGGCTGCATGTGGAAGAGGAAAAGTCTCTTCAAAAACCCACCTGTGGCGTTTCCTTCCACCACTAACAATGGACTTACATTTCCTGCTTGGGTTTTGCCTTCAGCGGCGGCGGTGGGGGCGGAGCTTTAATGGGAGACGTCGGCGTGCTGATGCTTCCCTTGGAGGACAACATCACCGGGTACCCGTGACCCCCGGCCGACCCTCTCCCAGCTCCGCCTCTGCCGTGTCGGTGCCCCGCCGGTAGAGGCAGCGTGTCACACTCCCTCCTCCCTCGGCCCAACGGCTCACTGCTGATGATGGAGTACCCCTTGTACTCCTCCTCCTCCCCTCCTCTTCCTCCTCCGTGATTGGTCAGCCGACCTCTCGACAGGCCGCCCGGGTGGCGGTGCGTGGCGTAGAGCGCCCCCGCCCCCCCCGCGCCGCCGCGAGGCCTCTCCGGCTCCTGCTGGTGGTGGTGCGAGCGCTGGCTGACGACGTCGCTGCCCGCCGGCTCGGGCCGAGACAGGAAGCTGAGGGAGGAGGCGAGGGAGCTGAGGCTGTAGACGGAGATGGCGTCGCAGGAGAGGCTGTCCGGGCAGACGGGGGGCAAGAAGGAGGGCTGGGGTGGGTAGCACCCGAAGGAGAGGGGCATGGAGTGAGGCTGGGAGGCGGACTGGGAGGAGGACAGGGACTCCATGGAGGAGGAGCTGTCCATGCTCAGGCGCTTGGGGAGCTCCGTGGAGTCTGAGAGGAGAATGAAGGTCAAACAATGTACTCGTAGATATCAACATGAAACTAACTTCTTCAGGTGATTACGGACATTTAGACTCATGTTTTCTGTATTACAAGTTACTTAAATGTTACGTTTAAATATGCAAATGAGGCATTATGTGATGGTAACTTTTGGTGAAATTAGGAGAAATCTACAGACGCAAATATATAATAATATATAATAATAATAATCTTTATTTATAGTGCACATTTAATCAAGACTTAGTAGCTCAAAGTGCTCCAAATTAATTCAATGTTTTTCTTTTCATAAAAACAAAGTAGTAAAATAACATGAACCACATTATTTAAGGGAACAGAGATTTACTTATTGAAAAACAGTATAAAAAGTAAAGTTGTGCGATGTGCTCACCAAAGAGAGCCAGCAGGGCCTGGAGGGCGAAGTGCATGACGCGCCTGCTGGCCTGCTTCCCCGTCTTCAGCAGGACCTCCTCCTGACCCACCTCGCACAGATCGAAACCTGACACCAAGTTCACAAAGTCGGTTACATTTCATTTCAAAACCTCACAACTCTGACGTTCACATGGAAAGATGGTGGATGTGTTTTTTTTATATTGTATATTGTATTTCCATTTTAGTATAATGAGCATTTTGGCTATAAACTCTCAAATAAAGATGTCCAGCAGCACTTTCAGGTTTATCGTGTAACCGTCCAGAAAACTGTCCTTGATAACCACTTTTAAGTATTAATATGTTACGTAATAACCAGTGATAAAGCCTTATTATAATCGAAGAAAGAAAATGGTCCCAAATGTTGTGAACGTTTAAATAAAACTCTTTAAGAGGCCAATTTGAGTACTTTTAATCTTGAAATGCAGTTTGCAGGACTTTTACAGTGTATTATTTCTACTTTTACTTCAGTAAAGGATCTGAATACTTCACCATACTGTATATATATATATATATATATAATATATATATTCCTCGGAGGACTCACCGAGCGCCGCCAGGAACTCGTGGCAGCCCGGCAGCCTCCAGAGCTGCACGCTGATGGACACCTGGATGGGCGCCAGAGAGAAGTCCTGGTCTTTGTCGCCCGACTGCAGCTGAACCAGCACCTGGTGGAGCTTTGGAGAAAAAAGAACACGTTGTCGTCAGTGTTTTAACCGGGAACCGCCTGCTGCAGCAGCGAGTCGGTCTCTCTCTCTCTTTTTTTGGGGGGCGTCGCAGCCACAGCTCAACACTCACCGTTCCCACCATGCTCTTAACCGCCTGTGTGAGGTGTGTGTGCGTGTGAGGGAAGAGGAAACACAGCGTTAGTGGTTTAATCCCGCCATGCGTGGACGACGGCGACGGCGCCCGCGATCAACCCAGCAAGCGATGCATTCAGGGGCGTAGAACCTACCACGAGGGGGATTTGAGCCTTTCGGGTGGATTTTAGTGTTCGAGCGTCACTTTCTTTCATCATGAGGCGCTCACAGATCTCAGATTATTACAGATTATTGATCAGAGACTGGCTGGTATGTGTATCAGTGTCTCTGCTTCATCATGCCCCCTCTGAGGCCGAGCCTACGCCCTCACATGCATAATATACTGTATACATATATATATATATATGAATACGTTGGCGTGAACCAGTGGTGGAAAGTAACTAAGTACATTTACTCAAGTACTGTACTTTAGCAGGATTTAAAGGTACATTTCCTCTACTTGTAATGGAGTATTCTACATTGTTGTGCTGGTACTTTTACTTCAGTACAGGACCTGAGTACTTCAGTACAGGATCTGAGTACTTCAGAACAGGATCTGAGTACTTCAGAACAGGATCTGAGTACTTCAGTACAGGATCTGAGTACTTCAGAACAGGATCTGAGTACTTCAGAACAGGATCTGAGTACTTCAGTACAGGATCTGAGTACTTCAGTACAGGATCTGAGTACTTCAGTACAGGACCTGAGTACTTCAGTACAGGATCTGAGTACTTCAGTACTTCAGTACAGGACCTGAGTACTTCAGTACAGGATCTGAGTACTTCAGTACTTCAGTACAGGATCTGAGTACTTCAGAACAGGATCTGAGTACTTCAGTACAGGACCTGAGTACTTCAGTACAGGATCTGAGTACTTCAGTACAGGATCTGAGTACTTCAGTACTTCAGTACAGGACCTGAGTACTTCAGTACAGGACCTGAGTACTTCAGTACTTCAGTACAGGACCTGAGTACTTCAGTACAGGACCTGAGTACTTCAGTACTTCAGTACAGGATCTGAGTACTTCTTCCACCGCTGGTGTGAACGAGCCACTAGAAAAGAAACATGGCCGCCGCCGCACCTTATGAATGAGCGGTTCTCCGGCCTCGGACACGGTGACCAGCCTGCAGAGAGCCTGTAGAGCCGGAGGAGTGAGACCTGAGGAAGCGAGCAGATGGTTATTCACAACCGTGTCTCACTGGTACGGTCAGACCTTTGGAGGGTCCTGGAGGGTCCTGGAGGGACCGGTCGTACCGAGCAGAGCCTGCAGGGTGGTGCTGCACTGCTGCAGCCGGTCCCCGGGGTCCGAGGTGGGGAAGAAAACCGCGGCGGGGGAACCGGCGCCGCCGACGGAGAAGTCCAACCGGAAGCCCACCGCGGACAGGAGCGCCTGCCACCCGGGGACGCCGCCGACCTTCAAGGGACAGAGGTCATTAGTGGGGGCGGGGTTAGGGGGGGGCGGGTCAGAGGCTGAGCGGCACGCAGACCTTGTTCTCGACGCTTTGCTGAGACGTGTACATCGGGTTACACTGGCCGCTCTGGATGCGCTGCAGAGATTTCTCAACCTGCAGAGAGAAAGAAGAGAAAGAGATCAATCGATAGTCATGGTTACCGACTAATGTGTACTTTGTGTTATTTATATATAACAATGCTTTATTCCTTATTTAATTTTCTTGTTAATCAGTGTGCCATATCATAATAATATATCATATAATAATAATAATATATAATAATAATAATATATAATCTTAATAATTTATAATAATATAATAATTTATAATATATTCTATAATAATAATCTTTATTTATAGAGCACATTTCATACAGACTTAGTAGCTCAAAGTGCCGTAATTTTTTCTTTCTAAACCTTCCTTTTATAGGTAAAATAAATAAAAGTGGTGAGAAGAAAGATTTTAAACATGTTGGGTGTAATTAAAATATTTGTTTTATTAACAGTTGTGTTATATTATATATTAATATTATTATAATATTCTGAAAGGAACGATTCGGATTAATTCACATCTTCCGAACTCTTCGTCCAAAAAATTACACATTTACATATTTAATACAATGCACGGCTGGAGAGCTAGTGGGCGTGGCTCGGAGAGCTAGTGGGCGTGGCTCCGTGGTGTGACGGACAGATGCGTGTAAACAGGGTGAAGGCCTCACCAGGTGCAGCAGCACTCTGAGGGCGTCCCTCGCTCTCTCCGGGTGCTGCAGGATCTCAGACAGGGCCTGACCCACCAGAGACATCGGGCTGTTCAGCTTCACGTCACTGCCAACCAGCATGTAGCCTGAAGGAGCACACACACACACACACACACACACACACACACACACACATAGAGATATTAGACATGCAAACACTAGATTGTGTCCTTTTAGTTTATTTTATTGGGATTTCAGGCCGTTTCCATGCAGTAGAAACTTTGTGTGTTGTGTGTGTGTTTGTGTGCGTGTGTGTGTGTGTGCGTGTGTGTGTGTGTGTGTGTGCCGCTCACCGGCCCAGTTGGACGGGTGTGAGAAGTGCTTGCTGCCCTGCAGGGACTTCATGGCCTCCGTCAGCGCCGCGCTGGCTTTGGTCCCGCCGAGGAGCGCCGCGTAGAAGGTGTGCGTGAAGAGCTTGGAGGCCGCTATGGGCACCGGCCACAGGGACACGCACACACACTGGACCCCCGCAGCCAGGAAGGCCCGGGTCAGACCCACCACCCCGTCGGCCGTCGCCCTGCTGCTGGACTCCGGGTACAACCTGAAAGGGGGTCAGAGGTCAGCTGGAGCCTTTAAAAAAACAAACCTTCCATCAGCGTGGAGGCCGTGTACCTCAGGACCACCAGTTTGACGGTCAAGCACAGGTCCAGTATGTCGGCGGCAGTGAGGAGGAAGTCGTGGAGCGGCGGGCCGTCACACACACTCTCCCCGTCACACACACTCTCCCCGTCCTCGCTCACGACGTCGTCGTCGTCGTCCGCCCCTCCGAGGCGCTCCGGGCTCCTCGCGAGCGAACCCCGGGTCCGACCCCCAGTCGCCCTCAGCCAGCCCCCTCCCCCGCGGCGTGTTTCCCGGCTGGGGGCGAGGACCAGCGCGGCGAGCTTCCAGGACACCGTGCGTGGCGAAGTGGACGCACTCCGCCTGGCTCAGGGCCGCGAGCACGCGCT
>NC_046977.1:2465378-2472878 GCF_009769545.1 Cyclopterus lumpus | reverse complement strand
GGTAAAGGCCCCCCGTCATTTCAGGCCCCTGGGCCTGTGCCCGAGAAACCCCTTTACTCATCCATCCCGCAGGATTATTTTCTGGATGACTTAATAAGATTTTAACCATAAGATTATAAGACTTAAAACTGAGTGTTTCATAGAGGAGTCGACTAGAGGAGAAGTGAATCCAGGATTATGGACAAGAAGCCGCCTGGAGGAGAACTCACTGCGGGGGGGCGGGGGGGGGAGGGGGGGGGGGGGATCTTCTCATCACAAGTGGAGAGTTTATTGAATTGTGCCAGAAACAGAAGCTTTTGAACACATCTGGAATCAGGTGGGAGCGTTTACAGAGTATTTCTATTCATGAGTCAATAATCAAATCAGCTGGATGTTAATTCATTGTCTTGTACTTCTGATATTTTGTAGTTTAAACAATTAATTGATCAAATAATAGGCAGATTTAGGCCTGAAAAAAAGTGATATTGTTTTCTTCAGATTAACAAGTAATTAATCAAATGAATAGATGATTATCACATAACCAGATGACAGATTATCTGGATTATCGTGTCAGTTTAAAGCCACGACATTTTAAAATGTGATGACAGTATCTTTAAATCTTTATCTTTACTTTAAAACAATCCTTGTTGTTCCCCTTTAAAATAAGACACATTTAAAGCCTCTGAAAACCAATATTTTCTACAAACAACGAACACCCTTTTCGGCCAACGTGAGAGTAGTCTTGGTTATTTTACTTCATGTCTTGTGCTCTTCGGGCCTTCGCGATGAAGCAGATTAGCTGAGTTTAGCGGCTGGCTAGTTAGCTAGCTAGTTAGCTAATTCCACCATGCTTTCGTGCTACGCTAACGTACATAAAATGAGCCGGTGATGGCAATGTGAGGTCAAAATGTGCACCTTTTCAATATGCAAGAGAAACCCACACAATGTGTTCGTATTTTCTTTTTCCTGTAAAAAGTGTTCGTACAACCAATCAATAAATCGTCATCTTCTAACCCTCATTTAATTCAAAAGGGGCGTGACGGCACTTCTGTGCGTCCCTTACCTTCCTGCAGGTACATCACGGCCTGTGCATAGTTCTGCAGCGCGTGGTGTGTCCTTCCCAGGCTCCCGTAGGCCAGAGTTTTAGCGATCAGGTCGCTGGTCTGCGCCGCCACGCTCAGGTGCTGCTCCTGGAACACCACGGCCCGCTCGTACTTGCCCAGGGCTTCGTAGGTGAGCCCCAGGTTCCCGTAGGCTCGGCCCTGGCTCCTCACGCAGCCCGTCTGCTCCGCGATGTCCAGCGCCCTCTGGTGCCACTGCAGGGCCAGATGGACATTTTTATGGAATCGCGATCGTCTCGCCGGCAGTTGGATTGAGAAGATCGATACCCCGCTCGTGTCTGCGCGATAGATGTGAAGCTACAGCCGGTTGGCTTAGCTTAGCATAAAGACTGGAAACAGCTAGCTAGCCCGGCTCTGCAAAATCCACCAACCGTGAAGAAAAATTTTGGTTTTACAGGAAGTCATGTGTCAGAGCCAGGCTAGTAGTTTCCCCGTGAGTCCAGTCTTTATGCTAAGCTAAGCTAAAGCCTGCTGGCTGTAGCTTCATGTTCAACTATCCAACTCTACTGCACTTGTTTTAAACCTACTCTTATAATATTATTAAAATGTACTCGGCGAACACAGACACGAGAGCGGCATCGATCCATTCCTTAAAGCGACAGCTCGTGAAGACGCGTCACGAACCTGTAGCGCCGTCTCGTTGTCGGCCATCAGCTGATAGACGCCTCCGAGTGCATCGCTCGCCTCTGCTTCCAGGGATTTATCCTGACGTTTAAAAGCACGATTCACTACATCTTCCTGTGCATGTCATGTACTTTTCATCATAATAATAATAATAATAATAATAAAAACAGGTGCAAGGTAGAACCCCCTTACCCCCGCCACGCGGGCGATGTTCAGCTGGTGCTCCAGGCAGGAGAGGGACTGCTCGTAGTTGCCCAGCTGGCTGTGCAGAGTGCCCAGCTCCCCGTAAAGCCTGAGCCTTGCCCCCTCCTTCCCCCCCAGCTCGTGGGCAACCACCAGCCGCTTCTCAAAGCACACCAACGCCTGCTGGAGACTCCCAGAGACCTGAAGAGAAGGACGGGGGAAACAAAAAGGACGTGATCATTTTGTTGTTCTTATGAACACCTGCAGGTGGTTGGTTTTTAACGTACGCACTTAACTGTCTTTTCCTTCCATCAAAGCCCTCTAGAGAGAGACCCACGCGGGAATTTAAGCAAGCAAATAAGTTAATAATTTAGATTACAGGCTGTGAAAAATCAGTTCAGTGTCCTTCGAGTGAAAAGAGTAAAAGTAGAAACGTGGAGATGAATCAACGTCCCTCTGGTCCTCGCTCCAGAAGGAACAGAAACCATCATGAAGCTCTTCTGCTGCTGTCGGTGAACGTTCCACTTCCTCCGCCGCAGCTCGTTACCGTTATTGAAACAAATGCTAAATGTTTTTCTTTATTATCAAACGGCCTCTAATTTAAAAAAACGTGCGTGTGAGTGTCGTCCTGGAGAGCGGCTGCATCAAGGTGCATTTACAGCATGAAAAAGACGCATTTCGATGGACTCTTAAGAACGTAGATCACATGACGCGTCTTGCTTGCTGTTTTCTAGTCTAACGGAGAATCCAGTTTCCACATTCAGCATTTATTTAAAGAAGCTGTAATTAATGCATTAATGCTCTGCTCACTCCACCACCGGACGAATACAGTCTCAATGCAGATAATGAAATATGCTAATTGAATTAGTTGGACATTTCGGGATATGCGCATAAGCTACAAATTGATAAACCGGGCTGAACTCAACTGAACTCAGCAGATATTTGGGTAGCCTTTAATTACTTTTGCACAAAACTTTGCTCAGCAAATGACGAAGAATCAAATGTGTATTTAAACCAGTTTGAGTTGTACTTGTATGACATTTAGGATAACATTAATTATGATCTAGCTCCAAGACAGTTAACAACGCTCGTTTTACGCAGGCGGCAACCTCCTGGTCTGAAAAGTGAAGCCCATGCATTATATCCTAAACCTGCATTCTCTCACCTGACCACCAGGGGGCGACTCCTCTGGTTGTATAGAAGTCTATGCTTCAATGTGTTAAAGCTGCATTCTCTCACCTGACCAACAGGGGGCGACTCCTCTGGTTGTATAGAAGTCTAAGCTTCATGTGTTAAAGCTGCCATTCTCTCACCCTGACCACCAGGGCGCGACTCCTCTGGTTGTATAGAAGTCTATGCTTCATGTGTTAAAGCTGCATTCTCTCTCCTGACCACCAGGGGGAGACTCCTCTGGTTGTATAGAAGTCTATGCTTCATGTCTTAAAGCTGCATTCTCTCTCCCTGACCACCAGGGGGGCGACTCCTCTGGTTTTATAGAAGTCTATGCCTTCATGTGTTAAAGCTGCATTCTCTCTCCTGACCACCAGGGGGCGACTCCTCTGGTTGTATAGAAGTCTATGCTTCATGTGTTAAAGCTGCATTCCTCTCTACTGACCACCAGGGGGCGACTCCTCTGGTTGTATAGAAGTCTAAGCTTCATGTGTTAAAGCTGCAATTCTCTCACCTGACCACCAGGGCGCGAACTCCTCTGGTTGTATAGAAGTCTATGCGTCATGTGTTAAAGCTGCATTCTCTCTCCTGACCACCAGGGGGAGACTCCTCTGGTTGTATAGAAGTCTATGCTTCATGTCTTAAAGCTGCATTCTCTCTCCTGACCACCAGGGGGCGACTCCTCTGGTTGTATAGAAGTATGAAGTCCTTTGATCAGTGGACCCTCACAGACTATATAAATATCTCAATATAAATAACCAAGGAATGGACTCATATTTAATGACCACTTCAACACGTAAGGAGTCACCACCTTCACCTTCATCTCTCTCCTTTTTTATCATGCCGGTAAAATCTGAATAACCTGATCTGAACGACTGAATCATGAAGACTCCAACGGATCTATTGATGCAAATCTCGAGCTGCAGCTCCAGACAGAGCGAGGAACCGTCGGCCGGATAATTGAAAAGACAAATTAAATTAGTTCGACAGGCACTTGTTGGCTTTCTTGCAGAGAGCGAGACGAGAGGATCGACACCACTTTGTTCGTCCTTATGGCGGATATGAAGCTACAGAAACAGCTACGCTACGTCATGTCTAAGACTAAAGAAACGAGGCGCTGGTGGATTTGTTTTTAGAGCCAGACTAGCTGCGTCCCTCTGTTTCCAGTCTTTATGCTATGCTAAGCTAACCAGTTGGAGCTTCATACTGCCGTATTTCCCCCTCGTTTTGCCTCCATGTACCTGTGTGCATTGCCGAGTCCTCTGTAGGCCTTCCCCTGGTCCTGGACGTGGTTGAGGCTCTGAGCCACCGTCAGGTACTTCTCGTAGTACTGAATGGCCTCCTCGTGGTCTCCCAGAGCGTCGTAGCAGTCCGCCAGGTTCCCGTAAGCCCGGCCTCGGTCCAGCATGCTCTCGGTCCCACTCAGCTGCTGCAGCATGGCCAGCTGCTGCTCGAAGTAGCCAATGGCCTCCTCGAACACCCCCATGTTCATCTTGGTGATGCCCATGTTCCCGTGGACCTGCGCCTCCAGACAGGCATCCCTGAGGCCCTGCGCCAGGCCCAGCTGGGCCTCGTAGCACTGGAAGGCCGTGGCGTAGTCGCCCAGCGCCATGTGGACGGCCGCCAGGCGGCCGAGGGCGCGGCACTCCCCTTGCTGATCGCCCAGGTCCTTCCGGACGGTCAGTTCCCGGCTGTGGAAGGACAGGGCTGAGTCCAGCTGGCGGAGCAGCCTGACGGAGGCAGAGGAAGAGATGTAAGAAGAACAAGAAGAACAAGAAGAACAATAACAAGAAGAACAATAACAAGAAGAACAAGAACAATAACAAGAAGAACAAGAACAAGAAAAACAAGAACAAGAAGAGAAGAAGAAGAAGAAGAAGAAGAAGAAGAAGAAGAAGAAGAAGAAGAAGAAGAAGAACAAGAAGAACAAGAAGAGAAGAAAAACAATAACAAGAACAAGAAGAACAAGAACAAAAAGAAGAACAAGAACAAGAACAAGAAGAACAAAAACAAGAAGAACAAGAAGAACAAGAGAAGAACAGGAAGAATAACAACAAGAACAACAGGAAGAACAAGAACAACAAGAAGAAGAACAAGAACAAGAACAAGAAGAAGCACACAGTTCTCTGGCGATGTTTAATTACCTGTGAACGGATCCAAGAGCCGAGTAGGCGTCGGCCTCCATCTTCTGGTCGCTGACCTTCTGGGCCAGACTTAACTGCTGCTGGTGGAACCTCAGCGCTCCCGGGAGATCGCCGCGACACACGCAGACGTCGCCCAGGTTCCCGAAGGCCCTGAACACCGCCTGCCGACGAGCACAACCACATGATCAACAACCACAGGACACGGGGGGGGGGGTCTATCTTCATGCAGTAGGCTGAACACAGTAGTGACCTGCGTGTTATCCAAGGCCTGGGCCAGAGAGAGCAGGTATCTCTGGCACTCCTCGGCTTTCTTGTGCTCCCCCAGTGCTTTGTGGGCCAGACCCAGGTTGCAGTAGGCTTTGGCCTGGCCCAGTTTGTCTTGCAGGTCCTTCGCCAAGGCCAGGTCCTGCTCGTAATACCTGGGGGGGTCCAAAGCACGACGCAGAAGTGAATATTAACGGGACGTGCAACACAGGATCGTGTTTAACGTTCTTGTTGTTTTCCTTTTGTTCTGAATGAACATCACGCTGTATTGAAGAAGACTTGAAACTAGAAACTAATGTTTACAATGTTTACTGAGGGAATACATCAAGAGAAGTAGAGTCATTTATATAGACTTCTATACAACCAGAGGAGTCGCCCCCTGGTGGTCAGGAGAGAGAATGCAGCTTTAACACATGAAGCATTGACTTCTATACAACCAGAGGAGTCGCCCCCTGGTGGTCAGGAGAGAGAATGCAGCTTTAACACATGAAGCATTGACTTCTATACAACCAGAGGAGTCGCCCCCTGGTGGTCAGGAGAGAGAATGCAGCTGTAACAACATGAAGTATAGACTTCTATACAACCAGAGGAGTCGCCCCCTGGTGGTCAGGAGAGAGAATGCAGCTTTAACACATGAAGCATTGACTTCTATACAACCAGAGGAGTCGCCCCCTGGTGGTCAGGAGAGAGAATGTAGCTGTAACACATGAAGTATAGACTTCTATACAACCAGAGGAGTCGCCCCCTGGTGGTCAGGAGAGAGAATGCAGCTTTAACACATGAAGCATAGACTTCTATACAACCAGAGGAGTCGCCCCCTGGTGGTCAGGAGAGAGAATGCCGCTTTAACACATGAAGCATAGACTTCTATACAACCAGAGGAGTCGCCCCCTGGTGGTCAGGAGAGAGAATGCAGCTTTAACACATGAAGCATAGACTTCTATACAACCAGAGGAGTCGCCCCCTGGTGGTCAGGAGAGAGAATGCAGCTTTAACACATGAAGCAGAGACTTCTATACAACCAGAGGAGTCGCCCCCTGATGGTCAGGAGAGAGAATGCAGCTTTAACACATGAAGCAGAGACTTCTATACAACCAGAGGAGTCGCCCCCTGGTGGTCAGGAGAGAGAATGCAGCTTTAACACATGAAGCATAGACTTCTATACAACCAGAGGAGAAACGTTTTGACCACTGAATCAAACCCCAACCCTCCTATTTTTTCTTTAATCAAATGGAAATATTTAAGATGCCGTATCAGAACATTTTACATATTTTTTGGGAATCTCCACTACAATTTAAAAAACAGTCTTCTCTTTGACAGAAACATCATAACAAGCTTTAGTTCCATGAGAGGAACCGGGTCTCGGACCTGACGGCGTCTCCGTACTGTCCGAGGCAGTAGTGAGCGTAGCCGAGGTTGTGGCAAACCTTCCCTTCTCCCTCCAGGTCCTGCAGGCCCGGAGCCAGAGCCAGGTACTGCTGGTAGTACGGCAAGGCCTGAGCGTATTCGCCTCTCCAGCTGTGGAAGTTGCCCAAGTTTGCTGCAAAAGAGGAAAACAGAATAAATGAATAAATAAATATAATAAAAATAATATAAAGTATTCTCGCCCTTCCGTCCTTTAGCAGCTTGCCTAGTGCTCTGGCTTCGCTCGGCGTGTCCTGGAGCTCCCGTGCGATGGCGAGGTGGTGGAGGTAGTGCTGCAGGGCCTGGTCGTGAGCGCCCAGCGCCTGGTAGGCCACGGCCAGGTTGCCGTGTGTGGAGGCCTGGGACGGGCGGTCGTTCACCTGGAAACGAACCGCAACAATTAAACGTTAAAAGAGACGTTGATGAACACGAGCGGAGGAAGGGCGCAGTGGGGGAGGGGGAGGGGCTTCACCTCCAGAGAGATCTGAAGCTCCTGGCGGTGGTAGCGGACGGCCTGGTCGTAGATGCCGAGCGCGTGGTGGGCGTTGCCCATGTTGCCGTAGGCCCGGCCCTGGGCTGCGTAGTCGCTCAGCTCCTGGGCGAAGGACAGG
>NC_046977.1:2372878-2460378 GCF_009769545.1 Cyclopterus lumpus | reverse complement strand
CCAGGCCGGCGTACGCCCTCATCTCGATGGCCCGGTCGCTCAGCTCCTGAGCCGACTGCAGCACCCGCGTGTGGTACGCTATGGCCTTGTCGAAGTCGCGCTGGGAGTGGAAGGCGCTGCCCAGGTTGCTGTACGCCCGCGCCTCCTCACGCCGGTTCTCCAGAGACTGCAAACAAAAATATAAATCATCAGGACCCCACAGGGGCCATTTGGTCTGTGGTTGTCAAAGATCAGATGTTATTAATGCTCCTTCTTCTTCTTCTTAAAAAAAAAAGAAAAAGGCCGACAAATAATACTCAAAGGACTTTGAAAAGACTTAATAAAAACATGCCCACTGGCTTCAGTGCATTAAAAACAGACGGCTACATGTGCAGCTACATGTGCTGCTACATGTGCAGCTATATGTAAAGCTACATGTGCAGCAGCTACATGTTTAGCTACATGTGCAGATATAAGTACAGCTACATGTGCAGCTATATGTAAAGCTACATGTGCAGCAGCTACATGTGCAGCAGCTACATGTTCAGCAGCTACATGTTTAGCTACATGTGCAGCCACATTGTGCTGCTACATGTGCTGCAGCTACATGTAAAGCTATATGTGCAGCAGCTACATGTGCAGCAGCTACATGTAAAGCTACATGTGCAGCCACATTGTGCTGCTACATGTGCTGCAGCTACATGTAAAGCTAAAGGTGCAGCAGCTACATGTTTAGCAGCTACATGTGCAGATATATGTGCAATGTGCAGCTACATGTGGCTACATGTGCTGCAGCTACATGTCCTGCAGCTAGATGTGCACTCTGATGAACTGAAGACAGGAAACACGTTTCCCTGTTCAGAGCCACGGACTCGGAGAACAAAATGTTTTATGTTTCAAGCTGAAACAAAAATGACTTCATGGAATCTCAGTCGTCCGAAGATTCGACTTTAATCTGGTGCGAATCTAACTGTGGACAGATGGTGGATTAGTGTTAGGAGAGCGAGTCGTGGAGTTCGGTGGCTGCAGCCGGCTCGCTTTGACGTTTCACACCAAAAATAAGAAAAGAAAAGTCACATAAAAAGTGAAATTTGCTCAGATTATTGTTATGTTTGTTTGTGTAAATGTTGCAGCCTGAACACACACACACACACACACACACACACACACACACACACACACACACACACACACACACACACACACACTTCGCTTCTCTCCATAATAATCTCCAAATTAAATTACTAGATGCCGCCGTTGGCTTTATGTTCAATAAGAACATGTGATTTCCATTTTTAGCTCAGTATCCTTCTGAATGTACTCCTTCTTTTCTCTTCACAAGGCAGCAAAAGAAACCAAATAATGAATGAATTAATTAATTAATTCATCCATCGAGAAAATATTTCTGGTTTTAGTTTGTCAGCATTTAACCTGCTTTTATTTCAAATATTAGGACGTTAGGTTGAGGGGAGAGAAACTTTATTTCAATGGTCTTATACATAAAGGTACACGCATGACATCTGACTTCTGCATTTAAACCCATCTTAAGTATTTAATCCACATTTTAGTGTTTAGTGTGCGATCAGGATACTTTCTTTTGGTATTTTCATGGTTTTTGGAGACAAAATGAAAGCTAAAGTTGCAGCTTGGTACCTTTGCGATGTCCAAGTGCTGCTCGTGGCACTGCACGGCGTTGCCGAAGTCTCCCAGTGCCGTGTACACGGCGCCCATGTTGCCCAGCTGGCGAGCCTCGGAGAGCCGGCACTGGGTTTGTCTGGCCAGCAGAACGCACTGTTTGTGGCTGGCCAGCGCGTTGGGGAAGTCGCCGATGGCCGTGTACACGTGGCCCAGACTGCTGAGGGCGCCGGACGCAGCCTGAAAACACACACACACACACACACAGGTTAGAATCTGCTCATTTTGAACAGTATTTTATGCCTCATAACAAGACAAACATTAATATAAATAATCCCCCTGGCAGCTCTGAGGGGCCATTTTAGGGAAGGAATAAACGGAGATGTTTCACATGAATTATGAACAGAGTTTATGCTGCACGATGATGATGATGATGAACCTGTCAGTCAGCATCTATAATATCTATAATAAATTAACCATTTAACTCAAAAACTGTTGTTTTGATAACTTTCAAACCCCCGAAATAATCAAACTAATGTCCAACATTTATGCAGTTTATGTACGAGTTTAAGAACCTGCACGTTTAAAACATCAGAAATCCTTTGCAACCCTCACGTTAGGAACAAATATATAAAAACTAAACACAAAACAAATGAACTTATTATATTTTCCTCTTTTTAAAACTAATAGATGCATGTACAAGTATTTTAATGTCGTCGTTCGTGTTACCGGGTAGATTAGTAGTGTAGTTATAGAGCATCGTGTAGAAATAGGCTAAAAAAGTACAAGAATGTTTACATTGTACTAAAGTACTTCAGTAAATGTACTTATTTAATTTGCAGCAGAGGGAAAGAAAATGAAACTATGAACGCATGTAAAAGTATTTAAATGTTGTAATCCGTCAATGTGGAGCGCATTTTAAATACTTTATGTACTACTGGGTATATTAGTAGTAGAGTTCTGCATCACATCTTACGTCTTTTATGTAAAAGTGACAATGTGTTTAGAGAAAAATGTAGAACATAGTAGAAGTATGCATCACAGCGACAATTATGAAGTTTGATCCTCTTTGGAAACGATGGAAAAACACAACATGACTTTGACCTTTCGGAGTCGGAGAGACGATTATGAAATGTTTGAGGAGGAAGAGGAGGAGGAAGAGGAGGAGGAGAAGCTATGAATTATTGAAGAGGAGTTATTAGCGTGTTCATTTACATCGTCCTCTCTGATCCAGACGAGCGTTCTTCAGCAGAAACATCAATCACAATAATTAAGGAACAAAGACAGATTCATTTTACATTAAAGCTGATTATATATATATATATATATATATATATATATGTTTATATTATATATATATATATATATATATATATATATATATATAAATATATATGTTTAATAGAAGAATAACAGGCACAAATAAACTGCTCCACGGTGCTAAGAGAGGCCAAATGTAATAATATTCCATTACATAACATAACAACCTGCAAAATATGAATTTGTATACTAACTGTAGTAGAAAACTGCATAAAATGCAAACGTTCAAGTCAAGCACAACATAATAAATGAATCAGGAATTCTGACGTAAACACATACTTTGCTCCGCTTCGTCAAAATGTGACACTTCAGTTGAATTTATTGTTAATAAATAAAACGCGTCCCTTTAAACCGGAGCCTTAATGAATCTAAAAAGTGAAAACAGCCAAATTGACCTTCAGTGGAATTTACCTTCTAATTAAAATCAGGACAAACTGCCTTTCTCAACTGCTGCTCGTGTGTATGTGTGTGTGTGTGTGTGTGTGAGTGTGTGTGTGTGTGTGTGTGTGTGTGAGAAAGACAACAGCCAACTGAAATCCCAATTCCCAGCAAAGTGATGAGCATAAACACATAAAATCCAGTTGACACATCTCTCCGAGGCGGAAAGAGGGACATTTAATAAATGTGTGTGTGAGAGTGTGTGTGTGTGTGTGTGTGTGTGTGTGTGTGTGTGTGTGTGTGTGTGTGTGTGTGTACAGTCAACTGGCCAGACAAGTGTTTGATTTCCCTCAAGGACATGATGGTTTCCCCCTTGACTGAGAAAAACACCACAAAAGAAATCCAATCATGTTGCGCCTGTGCACGTTGTGCACGTTGTGCACGTGGTGCACGCTGTGCACGTTGTGCACGTGGTGCACGCTGTGCACGTGGTGCACGCCTGTGTTCACGTACGTAAAAGATGGAGAGAGTGACAGCGCTTGTCGTTTTCACAAAGGAAATGTAAAGATAACATGAAACCTGTCGTTATTCTGATGCTAAGCTAAGCTAATCGCTTAATGTGCAACGTTTACATTTGTGCACAAAATGTGTATTTGAAAGACAGGAAAAGTACACACTTGTGTACAGATACACATTTGTGTACTTGTAGAAACAAGGGTGTTTATGAACAAAATAAAAATAAGAAGAAAAAAAATGCTCCTTACTTAACGAACACAGAAAGTCCAATCATGTTTACGTTTGTGTTTCTATAGAAAAAGATCACTCGTTATTATATTTTCATATATTGCTGAAGGGAAATCTCTAGTCAGTAAATCTAAATAAAGAGGAAGACGAGCAGAGACAGAGGAAGGTGGGCTTTTCCCCCTCAGCGTGGGCTGAAGGAAGAACCGAGTTCTCCTGCTGCGTCAGGGAGGAACAACCAGAGGTGAGACAAACACTCCTTATTGGTTCTTTTCATTAGGAGCTGAGTTTCTTAAACTTGTACATGCTAGTTTATTATTATTATTATTATTATTATAAATCAAACTCTTTCATTGCAGTCAAAATAAATGCGTTAGCTTCCTGCTAATGTAATTTATTCATCAGCGACTCATCGGTCTAGATAGTTACTTAAGGCGAAACATACCCTGAAGCGTTAGGGCGGGGCTAAAAGGTGATTGACAGGACGTATACGGCGTCTTTACGTCACTCCTCCTCAGTCCTAACGTGGTCACTTCCTGTTCACCGGTTGCAAAAAAAATAAAGCCAAGATGGCGACGGCCAAAATCGCTGAACGCGAGGCTTCAAAACGTCCTAAAAAAACAAAAAGGGACGACATGAGGACGACGCCCACTTCTTATAAACCGTGACGACGCCCACTTCTTATAAAAAGACCATGGACGTGACCCATAAAGAAAATACTACCTCCTCCTCTCTGACGTGTGTGTGTGTGTGTGTGTGTGTGTGTGTGTGTGTGTGTGTGTGTGTGTGTGTGAGTGTGTGTGTGTGTGTGTGTGTGTGTTAACCACCAGCTCTTTGTTTGGAAGCACGCCGTCTGGAAACAGAAGCCAAACACACAGCGGGAGGAATGGATTCCTGTTGACGGCCGTGTTTCAGGCTGGAAGAGGAGCGGCTCGATGACCCGTCAACACACACACACGTGACATTCGACTGGCCAGACACACACATACAGACACACACACACACACGCACACACAGACAGACACACACACACACAGAACGTGGTCTCCTGTCTGAGATTCGAGCTGCTCAACACGATGCGTTTCATTAAAATGAACTTACTCAAAGACTCATTCGTCTTACTGGCAGGTGTTCAATTTGTGTGTGTGTGTGTGTGTGTGTGTGTGTGTGTGTGTGTGTGTGTGTGATCGAGCTGCTGCTGTGCGAATGGCCAACACTACTTTGATAAAGCTGTGGACTTTACGAACATCTTAACAGCGAGAAGATGTACAACAACAATAATAACGCTGCAGTCAGTTTTAAAAACAATATTGATCAAAAGATATTGATCTTGTTTTATTCTATACAAAAGTTTATTTAAGTAAAACTTTATAAGAAGCAGAACTTTGTTGTTTATATCGTGTTAGTTATCCTTCAAAGTTTCATCTCACTTTGTGTTTGTCGAGTATGAATAAAAAATATAATAAAAATACAAATAAATGAATTATAGCAAATAACAAATTCTAACACATTAAAAAAAATATATTAAATAAAATTGTATTAAAAATATATATATATATTTTAAATTAAAAAAAGAATTTTAAAAAAAAGTTATGAATTATAAAAAATGTATTTAAAAAAAAAGAAGTAATATACTAATAAAAAAGACAAATACAATATATTGTATATGTACTGTACTTGAGGTTTCCCAACACAACCACATACACACATTATATTTGATCCACTTGGCCTGACAACATGTTCTGGTCACAGATGTTTGTATACAAACAAACTCTCTGCAAACAAAGGATATCGAAGGATAACCAACATCAAACATTATTGATTAACACAAACACACACACACACACACACACACACACACCGGAGCAGGTAAACGGAGGTAACAGTTGTTAGACGGAGAGCCGGCTGCAAACGTACCTCCCTGTCCTTGAGCTTCATGGCGAGCACCAGCTGGTTCCTGTGATTGGCCAGCGCTTCTCTGTAGCTGCCTCTGGAGAAGAGGGCGGAGCCGAGGTTCCCGTGGGCGCGGCATTCGCCCGTCTGGTCGCCTGCGGACAGAGAGAGACAAAAGAGAGAGAGGGCGTGACGTTTTCGCCGCCCTCGCCGTCCCGTTGGCCCCGCCTTCGCCCCCATCCATCTTGCATACCTAAGGTCTTGGTCACCTCCAGGTCCTGCTGCATGTAGGCCACGCTCTTCTCCGCGTTGCCCAGGGACCAGTAGGCCGAGCTCAGGGCCGAGAACACGGAGCCCCGCAGCTTCAGGGAGCACGTGCCGATCTTCAGCCCGGCCTCCAGCACCACCACGGAGGCGCCGTGGAAGCTGTGGGTCAGCAGCTCCTGACCGATGACGGACACCACCACGAACGGGCTCTTGTCCAGCTTCATCCTCTGGAGCTGCTGGTAGGTCGGCTCAAGGGAGTCTGGGAGGGAGGAAGCAGCTTTAACACATGGAGCATAGACTTCTATACAACCAGAGGAGTCGCCCCCTGGTGGTCAGGAGAGAGAATGCAGCTTTAACACACGAAGCATAGACTTCTATACAACCAGAGGAGTCGCCCCCTGGTGGTCAGGAGAGAGAATGCAGCTTATACACATGAAGCATATACTTCTATACAACCAGAGGAGTCGCCCCCTGGTGGTCAGGAGAGAGAATGCAGCTTTAACACATGAAGCATATACTTCTATACAACCAGAGGAGTCGCCCCCTGGTGGTCAGGAGAGAGAATGCAGCTTTAACACACGAAGCGTAGACTTCTATACAACCAGAGGAGTCGCCCCCTGGTGGTCAGGAGAGAGAATGCAGCTTATACACATGAAGCATATACTTCTATACAACCAGAGGAGTCGCCCCCTGGTGGTCAGGAGAGAGAATGCAGCTTTAACACATGAAGCATATACTTCTATACAACCAGAGGAGTCGCCCCCTGGTGGTCAGGAGAGAGAATGCAGCTTTAACACATGAAGCATATACTTCTATACAACCAGAGTAGTCGCCCCCTGGTGGTCAGGAGAGAGAATGCAGCTTTAACACATGAAGCATAGACTTCTATACAACCAGAGGAGTCGCCCCCTGGTGGTCAGGAGAGAGAATGCAGCTTTAACACATGAAGCATATACTTCTATACAACGAGGGGAGTCGCCCCCTGGTGGTCAGGAGAGAGAATGCAGCTTTAACACATGAAGCATAGACTTCTATACAACCAGAGGAGTCGCTCCCTGGTGGTCAGGAGAGAGAATGCAGCTTTAACACATGAAGCATATACTTCTATACAACCAGAGGAGTCGCCCCCTGGTGGTCAGGAGAGAGAATGCAGCTTTAACACATGAAGCATAGACTTCTATACAACCAGAGGAGTCGCCCCCTGGTGGTCAGGAGAGAGAATGCAGCTTTAACACATGAAGCATATACTTCTATACAACGAGGGGAGTCGCCCCCTGTTGGTCAGGAGAGAGAATGCAGCTTTAAACACATGAAGCATAGACTTCTATACAACCAGAGGAGGTCGCTCCCTGGTGGTCAGGAGAGAGAATGCAGCTTTAACACATGAAGCATAGACTTCTATACAACCAGAGGAGTTGCCCCCTGGTGGTCAGGAGAGAGAACAAGAGAGAGAAATTACATTTCGATTTTGTTGGAACAAACATATCCAAAATGATTTATTATCCAGTATTCATACCGAGACATCGTTAGCTCCACATAATTGCAAAACGCTGTGCAACCTCATCGTAATTCCCCAAAACCCCCATTAGCGCGCCTCGTGGTAGACCAGTTGGAGACGGAGCGTCCGTAAATCATTTGGAGCTGATGTTCGTCCTGAGATGGGACTGAAGACAAGTGAAGGTCCAGCATGGGCACGTCTTCACTGGGTTCAACTGTCCCTCCATGTTACTTTAATTTAATAATCTCATAAACACTCTGTTCTCTTAGGGCATGCCCAGAAGAGGTAATAGGTGTTAAGACCCTTATAAGTCGTTATAATGTGTAATAAATGTAATTAATATGCAATTATTTAATAACATTGTATCAATCCTAACAACATATAATGCACACTCCTGAAAGCTGCTATTAAGTATAAAGTATGTATTATTTATTATAAGTATGATATCTGGTAGCTGCAAAAAGCAACATTGCCTGTTAATAACCTGTAAATGATAGTCATCTGCAAATTAATGCATAATTAAGTCGGTATTAATCTGAATAAAGCAAGAATAAAGAAGATTAGTAAAGATTTAACAATGATATAAGTTATTTAACTCGATAAATGTGATTCAATGCTTACAGAAATAATTGTAAGAAAATCAAAAGGCTTTTATTAAAGCGTCTTAATACATCGTTAACAAGTTTGTGCTTCTAACTGTATTGTAACCTAACAAGTGTTTATGACGGTATTATCAACACTTATATCGTCTAATTAACACAAAATAATCACAATAATCATATTTTAAGGGCCCTATTACCTGTTGACTGACACAAATTACAAGGACTTTTAACATAAACCCTCATTTATGTCCTACATGTAACCACGGGAACCAAACTCAACAATTTCTGGAGCTAAAATGTCAAATAAAAAATATTCAATACCAACTATCAAACTCAAGGGAGAGATCTCAGATAGCAGACACACAAAATAACACACTTACACACAAATGAAGTGTGTTTTTGACAAAAGAAGCTGTGGCTGTGAGATAATGGTTCATTATGTATCAATAATTAACACCACTTTTGTTGTGTTATTGCTATTTGGAGCTAAAAGCTTTTCTTTTTTTTTAATTGCAAATTGTTCACAATAATTTAATTAAAAACTCTCGTCTACAAGAAGAACCCCGGCACAGGTACGTGACCCGGTGTGAACACCACGCTGTGTGTGTGTGTGTGTGTGTGTGTGTGTGTGTGTGTGTGTTACATATCATCAGCCACCAAAAATCAGAAATTAAACGTCCCTTTATTGCCTCCGCGCCCTCTGCTGTGCTGCTGCAGCATCCTGCTGACCCACAACCTGTCAGATATCAGACCCGCTCAGAGTCAACCCGCTTGACCACAGAGCCACTCAGGCTTCACGAGGCCCAGTCAGACGGGGGCCCTCCAGCCGTCTACGGGGGCCATTCTGGAGGATCCTCGTCCTTCTTTGAGCATTCAACGGTCGGATTACGTCACCAAAGCATAGAAATAACTACGGTTTTAATTATTAAGCATTATTCCAGTTTAACAGACTCTAAATACATCAACACAGACAATAAAGGGAAATACTTGTATATTCATTGTTTGACAAAAAAAGGGAAATATATGTCACTGTTTGACAAAAAAAGGGAAATATATGTCATTGTTGACAAAAAAAAAGGAAATATGTCATTGTTTGACAAATAAAGGGAAATATATGTCATTGTTTGACAAAAAAAGGGAAATATATGTCATTGTTTGATAAAAAAAAAGGAAATATATGTCATTGTTGACAAAAAAAAAGGAAATATATGTCATTGTTTGATAAAAAAAAAGGAAATATATGTCATTGTTTGACAAATAAAGGGAAATATATGTCATTGTTTGACAAAAAAAGGGAAATATATGTCATTGTTTGATAAAAAAAAGGAAATATGTCATTGTTTTATAAAAAAGGGAAATATATGTCATTGTTTTATACAAAAAGGGAAATATATGTCATTGTTTGACAAAAAAAGGGAAATATATGTCATTGTTTGACAAAAAAAGGGAAATATATGTCATTGTTTTATAAAAAAGGGAAATATATGTCATTGTTTGATAAAAAAAGGGAAATATATGTCATTGTTTGACAAAAAAAGGGAAATATATGTCATTTTTTTGATAAAAAAAAGGAAATATATGTCATTGTTTGACAAAAAAAGGAAATATATGTCATTGTTTGACAAAAAAAAGGAAATATATGTCATTGTTTGACAAATAAAGGAAATATATGTCATTGTTTTGACAAAAAAGGAATATGTCATTGTTTGACAAAAAAGGAAATATATGTCATTGTTTTATAAAAAAGGGAAATATATGTCATTGTTTGACAAAAAAGGGGAAATATATGCCACTGTTGATGAAAAAAGGGAAATATATGTCATTGTTTGATAAAAAAAGGAAATATATGTCATTGTTTTATAAAAAAAGGAAATATATGTCATTGTTTGATAAAAAAAGGAAATATATGTCATTGTTTTATAAAAAAAAGGAAATATATGTCATTGTTTGACAAAAAAAGGAAATATATGTCATTGTTTGACAAAAAAAGGGAAATATAATGTCATTGTTTTATAAAAAAAGGAATATATGTCATTGTTTTATAAAAAAGGGAAATATATGTCATTGTTTGACAAAAAGGGGAAATATATGCCACTGTTGATGAAAAAAGGGAATATATGTCATTGTTTGATAAAAAAAAGGGAATATATGTCATTGTTTGATAAAAAAAAGGAAATATATGTCATTGTTTTATAAAAAAGGGAAATATATGTCATTGTTGATGAAAAAAGGGAAATATATGTCATTGTTTTATTAAAAAAGGGAAATATATGCAACTGACGTTTCATAACTCATTCAATCACGTCATTTTTTGTTGTCCTTTGGTCTTATCTTCTACTAATATTACTTACGTTCTTCAGCAGAAAACACTTGGTAAAAACATCCCGACATCACGTCTTATTTCATACATGAACTGCAGCTAAAATAAATAAATAGGTGGCGCTGTATAAACGTTGCCAATTGGAGGCTGGCTTAGTAAACCCCCCCCGGTGAGAATCGGTAAGATTGCCTCTACTTGCTAACAACCTCTCAGCACATCATGCTCTAAAAAGAGGCATCAGCAGCCCCACCAGGAGCCAGAGGCCCCCGAGGAGCCCCGAGTGCATGCTGTTAATACTGCAGCGCGTCGCCCCTTCCAAGCGTGAACACTCCCGGTAACACTTGATGCTTCTCAGGCTCGCTTTGAAGCTTATGGGAGATGGATTGTATTTTTTTGGGGGGAGGTTTGCAGCCCCCGGACAGCAGAACAACCTCCCACGGTGCATCAGATGATGCGGTGCGACGCTCCTGCAGGAGTTCCGGCTCACGGCAGTTTGGGAAAATGTCATCGGAATTAAGTCGATTGTTTTTTTGTGTAAAAGGACACAAATTATTGTGTCTCTCGGCACGACGTTGTGTTGAAAAATAAATGTAGGTTCAGGCAACCACTTAGTTAAGTTGAGGCAACACAACCACTTAGTTAGGTTTAGGCAACAAAACCACTTAGTTAAGTTGAGGCAACACAACCACTTAGTTAGGTTTAGGCAACAAAACCACTTAGTTAAGTTGAGGCAACACAACCACTTAGTTAGGTTTAGGCAACACAACCACTTAGTTAGGTTTAGGCAACACAACCACTTAGTTAGGTTTAAACAACACAACCACTTAGTTAGGTTTAGGCAACACAACCACTTAGTTAGGTTTAGGCAACACAACCACTTAGTTAGGTTTAAACCAACAACAACCACTTAGTTAGGTTTAGGCAACACAACCACTTAGTTAGGTTTAGGCAACAAAAACACTTAGTCAGGTTTAAACAACACAACCACTTAGTTAGGTTTAGGCAACAAAACCACTTAGTTAGGTTTAGGCAACAAAACCAATTAGTCAGGTTTAGGCAACAAAACCACTTAGTTAGGTTTAGGCAACAAAACCACTTAGTTAGGTTTAGGCAACAAAACCACTTAGTCAGGTTTAGGCAACACAACCACTTAGTTAGGTTTAGGCAACAAAACCACTTAGTTAGGTTGAGGCAACACAACCACTTAGTTAAGTTGAGGCAACACAACCACTTAGTTAGGTTTAGGCAACAAAACCACTTAGTTAGGTTTAGGCAACAAAACCACTTAGTTAGGTTTAGGCAACAAAACCACTTAGTCAGGTTTAGGCAACACAACCACTTAGTTAGGTTTAGGCAACAAAACCACTTAGTTAAGTTGAGGCAACACAACCACTTAGTCAGGTTTAGGCAACACAACCACTTAGTTAGGTTTAGGCAACAAAACCACTTAGTTAGGTTTAGGCAACACAACCACTTAGTTAGGTTTAGACAACACAACAACTTAGTTAAGTTTAGGCAACACAACAACTTAGTTAGGTTTAGACACTGAGCTCAACGCGCCCTGTGACGCTCCCTTAAAGGGAAACATGGTGAACACTGAGCTCAACGCGCCCTGTGACGTTCCCCTTAAAGGGAAACATGGTGAACACTGAGCCCTGTGACGTTCCCCTTAAAGGGAAACATGGTGAACACTGAGCTCAACGCGCCCTGTGACGCTCCCTTAAAGGGAAACATGGTGAACACTGAGCTCAACGTGCCCTGTGACGTTCCCCTTAAAGGGAAACATGGTGAACACTGAGCTCAACGCGCCCTGTGACGCTCCCTTAAAGGGAAACATGGTGAACACTCAGCTCAACGCGCCCTGTGACGCTCCCTTAAAGGGAAACATGGTGAACACTGAGCTCAACGCGCCCTGTGACGTTCCCCTTAAAGGGAAACATGGTGAACACTGAGCTCAACGCGCCCTGTGACGTTCCCCTTAAAGGGAAACATGGTGAACACTGAGCTCAACGCGCCCTGTGACGTTCCCCTTTAAGGGAAACATGGTGAACACTGAGCTCAACGCGCCCTGTGACGTTCCCCTTAAAGGGAAACATGGTGAACACTGAGCTCAACGCGCCCTGTGACGTTCCCCTTAAAGGGAAACATGGTGAACACTGAGACTGGACGTCCACGTGCGCTGACATTCTGCTGCAGCTCGCCAAGCGGACGGCGATTCCCAAGAAGCCGTGCTCTCATTTCGATACAGCTGAAGGGTAAAAACAACATAATCCTGAGCCAGCTCCATCCTTGATTGTGTGCGCTCTGCCTTCATCTTCTCCAGCTGCTGGGAGCTGCACACTGAAGAGCACTGGGAACTGTGGGATGCACAGATCAATGGCACACGAGAATCTACAGCAGCGTGTGAATATTTCATCACAAGCTCCACGAGAAGCAACAAACAAGGTGGCGACGGCCCCGCGGCCCTCTGCTCTTTACTTTAAGCTCGTTATATTCTCCTCGTCAGAAAATAGATTATTTGCAAAAATCTCCACCATTCGTCGTATCTCCACTAAATGAGTATTTCTGCCTCTTAGCGCTCCTCAAGCTCAAAGTAATTACATTTTAAAATGCACGTTTTGGTAAACGTCTGGATATGTTCTTCTTGGTCTTTGTGTGCAATAATTAGGGCTTTTAGGAATCATCATTATCAAAGAAGGTAATATACACAGAAAAACTTCCAAGGGGAAATATTTTTAACGAGAATAAAACTCTCAAATTCATGAGAAAGAAAACTTGGATATTCTCTGAGATTTAAATGGTAAATTAAGTAGGAAAAACTCTGAAATTTGGATATGCTGCATATACAAGACAAACAACAACAACAACAACAACAACACCACGTGTTACTCGCCACCTGATCCGTGCTTCCCGTCCAATCACTGGGAAGCAAATATTTAACGCTGCAAACAACTTCAGGTATCAGTAGGATTAAAAAACGGGATCTGAACATCTCTTCCCGGCAGAATTCAAGATAAACTCTGGACCTGAAACCCGTTAGTTCTTATTTCCGTACCGCTGACCTGAGAACAGACTAACGTCGTCTCCGTCACTGGGACACAGAAGCAGGTTCACCTGGCGCTCCTCTGGAGGATGTGACCGGGTGCTGATGAGTCCAATCCCCCCCGACACCGTTTTCAATTTCACCTCCTCCAAGTTTCTCTTTTCTATATTTTCATCCGTCTGGCTCGTTTTATTTATTTTATCTTTTCACGCGTCTCTTTTGTCAACATCAAAATGTGCATCCATTCCTTTGAGAGATCTGAATCTACAGAGGGATGGGGGGTGGGGTTGGGGGGGGGTGGGGGGGGGGGGTCCTTTTGTTATTATTATTCCCAGAGGAGAGCCACTGAATAACAGAACAAAAGAAACTTGATGTGCTCTCCTGCAACATAAAGTTCTGCTCGAGGAGCGAAACAAATAAAACGTGTGAATCTGTGGTGGTCCAGGAAAAAAAAAGAAGCAGAAAGTACCTCTGAGGGGCGATTTCATGGCGGCCTCCACCATGCCGACAAGCAGCTGGAGGCTCTTGGGGTCCTGAGCGAGGCCGGAGGCGAAGGCCGCCAGAGCGTCGGCATGCCGGCCCAGGTACTGCAGGGCGACCCCCTGACGGAAGTAGGCCTGCAGGTGAAGAAACAGTGCAGAGGGTTATTTCAGGCTTTTATTTTCTTGATAATATGATGATGTAATTACAGGCTTTTTTTTTTTTTTGACATAATCGCAGAAAAGGTGGCCGTTTTTTTCCGTTTGGGTCGCCATCTTAGATTTGAGTCTGCGTGATTCATCCTCTGGGGATCATGAACGCCTGTGAATCAATGCAATGTAAAGTCAAATTACTTCAAACTGCACTTATAGTAGAACCAGTGTCGCATTGTGAACTTCCCTGGGGATCAATAAAGTTAATATTATAATAACATCACAACGTATTTGTTGATGGTAATTAATGTAATGTTAAATAAAATCCGAAAAGTACAAAGTATGAAACAGAAAGTTTTAAAACATTTTTTATTTTCTTTATATTTTTAGATCAAAAAACAATTATCTTTTCGTCCTATGAAACGACATAAGGCGTGTGTTTATGTAAGATGGTGCCAACCAAAGAGTCAATGACAACCATCCATCAATCAATCAATCAATCAATCAATCAATCAACCATTCAGCCCTCACACTCGTTAGCGGTCCAATCAAATGGGAATCCCTCTCAAAGACCATCCGACTTCCGTTTCTGGGACTCCAGTCCAACCTGCACAGCCCCGATCCAGCGTGCACACGCACACACACACACACACACACACACTCTCTCTTCACTTCACGAGGAGCCCTTGTGCATTTCACAGCAACATTAAAACGATGAATCATGACACGAAATTCACGAGGACACAAACGGCGACCAGACTGTAACTTAATTGTCTCTCTCTCTCTCTCTCTCTCCCCCCCTCATTCCCTCTCCCATTCATCATCCTGCCCTCTCGCCTCCCATTTAAACGTAATGTGTCACGACAGCGAATGAATAGAGACAAAGAGGGGAGGAATTGGATTACATGGCAGCTCCTGTCCCGGCTGCCACTCCTCTGCCCGTCTTTGTCCTTCTCCTCGTCTTCGGACGGCTTCATTGAAACGAATGGAGCCAAAGGGGTCGCGACTAATCTAATGCGCGAGGCCTCCGGTCGATGTGTTGGCGTGGGGAGCGGAACGTGAACGGGACGCGCTGTCGCTTCATACACCGCTGATTAAACACAAAGTGGGATAAATGGTTGGTAATTACAGCTGGGGTCGTATCCCTTAAAACGATGTCATCATTTTCAATTATTGACCTTATGTTGGTTGCATTGGTGGTTCTGACTCTCGCTGGCTATGAATACGAGGCAGAAGATTGGATCGCACAGAACACTGTAACTTTGTCAACAAGCGTAAATACATAAATAGTAACCACAACGAGTGTAAATATATAAACAGCAACCTCATCAAGAGTAAATACATAACTAGCAACCTCTACTAGCATAAATATATAAATAGCAACCTCTACTAGCATAAATACATAAATAGCAACCTCTACTAGCATAAATACATAAATAGCAACCGCAACAAGTGTAAATATATAAACAGCAACCTCAACAAGCGTAAATACATAAATAGCAACCTCTACTAGCATAAATATATAAATAGCAACCTCAACGAGCATAACTACATAAATAGCAACCTCTACTAGCATAAATATATAAATAGCAACCTCTAGCCTACAAGCATAAATAGCAACCTCAAAGAGCATAAATACATAAATAGCAACCTCAACGAGCTTAACTACATAAATAGCAACCTCTATTAGCACAAATACAGAAATAGCAACCTCAACAAGCGTAAATACCTATAGCAACCTCTACTAGCATAAATATATAAATAGCAACCTCTAGCCTACGAGCATAAATACATAAATAGCAACCTCAACGAGCATAACTACATAAATAGCAACCTCTACTAGCATAAATATATAAATAGCAACCTCTACTAGCATAAATACAGAAATAGCAACCTCTAGCCTACGAGCATAAATACATAAATAACAACCTCAAAGAGCATAAATACATAAATAGCAACCTCAACGAGCATAACTACATAAATAGCAACCTCTACTAGCACAAATACAGAAATAGCAACCTCAACAAGCATAAATACATAAATAGCAACCTCTACTAGCGTAAATACATAAATAGCAACCTCAACAAGCATAAATACATAAATAGCAACCTCAACGAGCATAAATACATAAATAGTAACCACAACGAGTGTAAATATATAAACAGCAACCTCAACAAGCGTAAATACATTACTAGCAACCTCTACTAGCATAAATATATAAATAGCAACCTCAACGAGCATAACTACATAAATAGCAACCTCTACTAGCATAAATATATAAATAGCAACCTCTACTAGCATAAATACATAAATAGCAACCGCAACAAGCGTAAAAATATAAACAGCAACCTCAACGAGCATAACTACATAAATAGCAACCTCTACTAGCACAAATACAGAAATAGCAACCTCAACAAGCGTAAATACATATAGCAACCTCTACTAGCATAAATATATTAATAGCAACCTCTAGCCTACAAGCATAAATACATAAATAACAACCTCAAAGACCATAAATACATAAATAGCAACCTCAACGAGCATAACTACATAAATAGCAACCTCTACTAGCATAAATACATAAATAGCAACCTCTACTAGCATAAATATATAAATAGCAACCTCAACAAGCATAAATATATGAGGGAGGGGCACCTTGAGGAGCACCTGGACCGGCGTAGTAGGTGAAATGTGTTTGTATCTGTACGCAAACTCAGACGTGCAACAGCAGCCGAGTTCCCCCTAAAACGGAGACAACACCACCTTCTGCTCGACTAGAAGAAGCAGGAACGGGGCGGCGGCTGTCGTGTTGCCGATGCCAAGCGCCGCCCCGCCGAGGAGAGCGAGACGGCAGCCTGCCCTCTGACCCCCGTCCAGGCTGGATGACGGGGGCGACATATGGACGACCTCCCTCTCCTCCAGCGAAGCTGTCGCCTTCACACCGACTTGGCTGCTGTTTCTCTTTCAGGTCGTTCACGTCGTATCTTTGATTGCTTTTGATTACTTTTGATTGGCTGAGGATCGTTTTCAGTGAGACGAGAGGTGATTGCAGCGGAGGAGGAGACGTTAGAATCATCAGCGAGGTGGATATTATCTCTGCATGAGTGCGTTTGAGTGAACGCCTGGCACAATAGGTACGACTATGTGTGTGTGTATGTGTGTGTGTGTGTGTGTGTGTGTGTCTCAGAGTAAGCATGCAAGAGCCAGACAGAAAGTGACAGCAGGAAACCTCCAGCCTCCTGCTCACCAACATCCGGCCTATTAGCTCAGTCTGGCTACGCTGCCTGGTAAGCACATACAGGGGGTACACAGTCCAGACACACACACACACACATGGGAACACACACACGGGAACACACACACGTCTGCCTCTCAGCGTCAGATTACACAGAGTCTTCTTCACAAAGCGGCTCGTTGGCAGATATTTCTCACTGATTCCCAGTCGAGCGCTCAGACATCAGCTGACAGGTGCGCGTCAGTTACGGTGAAGTGATCGATAAAAGGCTGTGTGTGTGTGTGTGTGTGCAGCTACAGTACTTACATATGTGTGTGTATTTATCGACGTGTTCATAGACAGCATGAGCACCCTGGGAGCTCCTGGGGCTCAAACTACATTAAAGGTCTACTTTAAAAAGGACCGTAATCAATGTGTTCATAATAATAATTAATTAAAGTGGCAGTGCGTACAGCGAGGGAGTTATCAGTTGAATCTGCAGCTCTCCTCGGGATGTTTTGATAGGAGAGGAATCAACATCGCTGTATTATTCTGGTATGTAAACACATTTATTGAGCAGCGACACAAGAAGTTATGAAATACCTAAAATACATTCGCAGCTCGTCATTGATCTGAGAGATTATCTCTCATTGATTATCTGATCAGACTGTGACATCACTAACGGATGTTGACGGAGAGAGAGAGAGAGAGAGAGAGAGAGAGAGAGAGAGGGAGAGGGAGAGAGAGAGGGAGAGGGAGAGAGAGACAAAGAGACACAGAGAAACAGAGAGAGACAAACAGACACACAGACAAATAGACAGAAACAGAGAAACAGAGAGACAAAAAACAGACAAAGAGACAGAGAGACAGAGAAACAGAGAGACAGAGAGACAAAGAGACAAAGAGACAAAAAACAGACAAAGACAGACAGAGAGACAAAGAGACAAAGAGACAAAAAACAGACAAAGAGACAGACAGAGAGACAAAGAGACAAAAAACAGACAGAGTGAGACAGAGACAAAGAGACAGAGAGACAACAAAACAGAGTGAGACAGAGAGACAAAGAGACAAACAGACAGAGAGACAAAAAGACAGAGACACAGAGTGACAGAGTGGTAGAGAGACAGAGAGAGAGAGAGAGAGAGAGTGGTGTGTTGATGCTCTCAGCAGATTACGGGAATTGAAAGCGTCAGAGCGCTGCAGGAATGTCCTAAAACCCAGAAATGAGTGTTTCTGGTCAGATGCCTGAAATAAGGCCGGCGGTTGTCACAAGAGATTTTAACGTGTTGTTACCAACCAGAAAGCTTCTGAGTGTTTGAAGGCGACGTCATCGAGTGTTTACTTTGTGCTCACGCGACCGCGCGCCGCTTCCTTTGTAGCCTCGTGGAGCTTCTTTTGCTTTTCTTTTTTTAAACTTCTGGGTGATTTGCGTTTACGCTTCAAAAAAAACCTTAAAAGTGAAGTTTATCCTTGAAGATCGTCTCAAGCACGCGTGAGTGTCACAAAACGTTTTGTTTCGGAAGAATCTTATTGGCTTCGAGGGGGAACTCGACACGGGATCACCAAAGTCAGGCCGATTCATCCTCTGGGGAACACGACATGCCGGTACGAACTTTTCCTACCAAACCACGGAGCGTCGGTTCAAAAGGGGGCGTGTTCATCCGAGAGAAAACCAAATCAAACGGGCGAAAACAAAATGAAGGAGAGAGCGAGAGAGGTGTAATGTGCTCTGGAGTGTCAGAGCAAAGTGCACACCGGAGGAACAGATGCTTCAATTACTGCTCGTAACTCACGTTAATAGAGAACAGATGGCAACACAAGTGGAGAGAGAGAGAGAGGGAGGAAGAGAGAGAGGGAGAGGATCACTTAAACCAGACGTGATGGAGATTGATGTCGTTGCGAATCAGACAATCTGCCTCAAAAACACACACCTTCACTCTCATTTTCATCCGGACACAAAGTGGATTGAACCTTATTTTCTCGTCGGCTGAACAGGGTTTTAAACGTCGACGGAAACGTGGGAGAAGGAAACGTGGCCCTCGAGGGATTTCGTTAAGGAGATGGAGGAGGCCGAGAGGAAGGAGGTAGAGCCTCCTGACACACCTGGCAGGAGGTAGAGCCTCCTGCCAGGTGTGTCAGGAGGCTCTACCTCCTGGTCCCAGAGAGGAGGAGCCTGAAAACATCGAGTAGTGTTGTGATTAAAGGGTCTCTGAGGTTCGTCTTAGTTTAGTGGTTTTGCATCAGTTATAAGATTAACTGATGCTACGCTACGCTACCACGGAGCCCACACTGCCACTAACTGCACTCCCAGAATCAATAGCGTTACTCCGTGTCCCCGTCACATACACAGCTAACGCAGACCTCAGACCAGTGGACGAAGAGGCTCTTCTATCACCTGGAAAACGTCTGGAACGGAACCAAAGGGTCCATCAAGCCGATGCCCCGCTCGCCCCCCAGCAGGCGAGGCGGCGCCGTGCTGTGTGAGTTGTGAGTCATGAACCTCCGAGAGTGAGATCATTATTTAGGGTCTGAGGGAGTCGTTAAAAAATAACTCTCTGTGGAATTATTATTATTATTAACAACGGGGTGAAGTACGATGAAGACGTGGTGGATTCAAACCGGAGGACCTCCAGTGACCTCCACTCCTAACACACAAACAGGAAACATAACACACAGACAGGAAACACATAACACACAGACAGGAAACACATAACACACAGACAGGAAACACATAACACACAGACAGGAAACACATAACACACAGACAGGAAACACATAACACACAAACAGGAAACACATAACACACAGACAGGAAACACATAACACACAGACAGGAAACACATAACACACAGACAGGAAACACATAACACACAGACAGGAAACACATAACACACAAAGAGGAAATGCACTCACACAAACAGGAAACACACTCACACAAACAGGAAACACATAACACACAGACAGGAAACACATAACACACAAACAGGAAACACATAACACACAAACAGGCAACACATAACACACAGACAGGAAACACATAACACACAAACAGGAAACACATAACACACAAACAGGCAACACATAACACACAGACAGGAAACACATAACACACAAACAGGAAACACATAACACACAAACAGGAAACACATAACACACAAACAGGAAACACATAACACACAGACAGGAAACAGGAAACACATAACACACAAACAGGAAACACATAACACACAAAGAGGAAATGCACTCACACAAACAGGAAACACACTCACACAAACAGGAAACACATAACACACAGACAGGAAACACATAACACACAAACAGGAAACACATAACACACAAACAGGCAACACATAACACACAGACAGGAAACACATAACACACAAACAGGAAACACATAACACACAAACAGGAAACACATAACACACAGACAGGAAACAGGAAACACATAACACACAAACAGGAAACACATAACACACAAACAGGAAACACATAACACACAGACAGGAAACACACTCACACACAAACAGGAAATGCACTCACACACAAACAGGAAACGCATAACACACAAACAGGAAATGCACTCACACACAAACAGTAAACACATAACACACAAACAGGAAATGCACTCACACACAAACAGTAAACACATAACACACAGACAGGAAACACATAACACACAAACAGGAAACACATAACACACAGACAGGAAACACATAACACACAGACAGGAAACAGGAAACACATAACACACAGACAGGAAACACATAACACACAAACAGGAAATGCACTCACACACAAACAGTAAACACATAACACACAGACAGGAAACACATAACACACAAACAGGAAACAGGAAACACATAACACACAAACAGGAAACACATAACACACAGACAGGAAACACATAACACACAGACAGGAAACAGGAAACACATAACACACAAACAGGAAACACATAACACACAAACAGGAAACAGGAAACACATAACACACAAACAGGAAACACATAACACACAAACAGGCAACACATAACACACAGACAGGAAACAGGAAACACATAACACACAAACAGGAAACAGGAAACACATAACACACAAACAGGAAACACATAACACACAAACAGGAAACAGGAAACACATAACACACAAACAGGAAACACATAACACACAAACAGGAAACACATAACACACAGACAGGAAACAGGAAACACATAACACACAAACAGGAAACAGGAAACACATAACACACAAACAGGCAACATATAACACACAGACAGGAAACAGGAAACACATAACACACAAACAGGAAACAGGAAACACATAACACACAAACAAGAAACACATAACACACAAACAGGCAACATATAACACACAGACAGGAAACAGGAAACACATAACACACAAACAGGAAACAGGAAACACATAACACACAAACAAGAAACACATAACACACAAACAGGAAACACATAACACACAGACAGGAAACAGGAAACACATAACACACAAACAGGAAACAGGAAACACATAACACACAAACAGGAAACACATAACACACAGACAGGAAACAGGAAACACATAACACACAGACAGGCAACACATAACACACAGACAGGAAACAGGAAACACATAACACACAGACAGGAAACAGGAAACACATAACACACAAATAGGAAACACATAACACACAAACAGGAAACACATAACACACAAACAGGAAATGCACTCACACAAACAGGAAACACATAACACACAGACAGGAAACAGGAAACACATAACACACAGACAGGAAACAGGAAACACATAACACACAGATAGGAAACAGGAAACACATAACACACAAACAGGAAACAAACAGCCGCGCAGGCCGTTTGGTGAAATATAAATAAAATAAAACTAGGTCTGTTTTTTATCAAAATATGAACATCTAATAAAAATTAAAACAGGAACAGAATGGGACCGGACAGGTGTTGTTTTTGTTCCGTGTCACCCTCTAATATACACACACACACACACACACACACGTGCCAACTGATCTCTGGTTAATCTGCATGAATATTTATCATTGTTTCACGGGGGACTTTTCGGGGCTAAGGCGCCATAATTGAGTTGGAGTGGTCGTAACCACGGTTTCCACTGGGACCAATAAAGACGTTACACCAGCAGCTGGGGGGCCTGATGGCGTCACCGCCGCGTGCTTCTGTAAACTCTGGGACCGCCGTATAAAGATGTGGAGGTGCATCCAAGGCCTTGAATCACGTGACAAAATATATTAATAAAACCTTGTGCATCAGGACTCTTCTGCGTGCTCTCCTCAAGGGCGTCATATTTTATTTTACAGGGACCACAGAAAACACATCTGGAGCCAACAGATTAGGCGTCGCCGTCCGTCCGATCGGAGCCGAGCTCTCCAATAGTGGTCGTTAAACTGAGAGAGGGGCGGGGCTTAATAGCTCAGTTCGTAGTCGCCGTGGCGATGAAGCCGTCGTGCACCTCCGAGTTTATAAACTCGGATCACGCGACCGTATATTTAGCAGCCAAAATAGTTTACAGGATATTACACCTTTTGTTTCTTTATAATGCGTTTATTACTCGACTCGGTGTATATAAAAAGGTAATAAAGTAGTTATATGAGTAGATATGAGTTTACGGATGATTATAAACCCGCCTTCGCCATTGTGGAGGTTGTTTTTTGTTTAATTTACCGGTTCCGCCTTCAGTCTATGATCACATCTCTGAGTTACACTTGTTGTCCTTTTGATTCTTCACAGTTTAGTGTGCTCGCCCTCTGGTGGTTGGGAGAATAACGCAGCTTCGTACACCTTCTCAACCGTCGGGAGGGCGGAGTCTATACAGATGTTTAAGAAAAATCATTTAGTAATCAAATAAATATATATACTACTTCAAATGTATTAATGTGTGCAACAACAACAACAACAAAAAAAAAACATAAAATACAGCATTTTCTGTTAACTATTAAGTAAAGTTTAATCACCATTAAAATGAACATTTATTAATGATGATATGCATGAAGTGTTACCGTCACCAGGCTGATAGCTATTTCGCTAAATATTCTTTGACCAAATTCAATTAAAACTACATATATAACACACATGTTGTGTGGTCCACGCCCTCAGGGGATACAAACAGTCGTCGGGGTGACACTCTGCCGAATGTGGACTCTTCTTCCGGTCGGGGTCACGGGATCAAACCCACGATGTGCCGAACAGGAGGGCGACGCCTTCCTCTCCCAGAGCCCAGAGAACATCGCTTCACTGCAGCTGCTCGCGCCGCCCGATCCCCGGCCTTTAAACCCCGTGATATTTTCACCCTGTTGTTACTATTATTGTTATTGTTGTTATTATTATTATTAAGTGCATTTGGTCTGGCTGAAGGTGAGTGTAGATAAAAAAAACCCGAGTGGGTCACGTCAGACATCCTCGGTGTGCAGACTCCGAACCGAGAGCTCTGAATTAAAGAAAGCATTTTCTCACACACACACGCTCACACACACACACACACACACACACACACACACACACACACACGCTCACACACACACACACACACACACACACACACACAGGCACACAGGCACACACACACACAAGGTTTATTCCCTGAGTGACCAAAAGCAATTCCCCTTTTCCCTTTCCCCACCTCCTCTCTCTCGGCTCCATGTTATCTGTGGACCCCCCCTTCCCCTTCCCCCCCCCCCCCCCCCGAGTCATTCCCTCGACCGTTCACGTATCAGCCATCTTTGGACCAACCCACCTCTCTCGATACTACGTATGTAAAATATGCATAGATGGGGAAGAAGAAGAAGGGGGGGGGGGGACAAGTGGCCTTGTGATCCTGTTAACTGCAGTACAGCAGAGGGGTTCGGTTCCCTTACACCAGGTAATTAGACTGTCACTCAGCACGGCCCGCTGCTGTGTGTGTGTGTGTGTGTGTGTGCGCGCGTGTCCCCGTGCTGCGTTTGATTGCCTCTGCGACCTTTGACCCTCGGGGAGCTCACGTACCTGCAGGCGAAGGGTGGACGGGGGGGGGGGTCCATCGCGACGAGGACACGAGCGCAGATCTGATCGTGAGGGTCACACCGGAGAAAACGTTGACGAGAGCCGATGCTGTGCGCTCGTTAGACGCCGGTCGTGTGAGCGGGGAGGTCCACCGCGTCAAACCAAGCGCTCCCCCCCCCCCCCCCCCCCCCCCATTTCTGTATCAACTGAAGTCCTCTGGGAACCATGATTGAAACTGTACGGCGATCCGTCAAATAGGTTTTAAGGTATTTCATTAAAAGCCAAAAGTGGCAACCTTGTGTTGGCGATAGAGGACGAGTCAAGGGATCCCCAAAGTCGGTAGGGTTCATCCTCTGGGAACAACGAATATCTGAACCACATGTCCATGCTAATCCATCCAATAGTGGTTACAATCTTTCACTAAAAGACAATAATGTCAACCTTATGTTGTCGATAGAGGACGAGTCAAGGGATCCCCAAAGTCGGTAGGGTTCATCCTCTGGGAACAACGAATATCTAAACCACATATCCATGCTAATCCATCCAATAGCTGTTCAAATCTTTCACTAAAAGACAATAATGTCAACCTTATGTTGTCGATAGAGGACGAGTCAAGGGATCCCCAAAGTCGGTAGGGTTCATCCTCTGGGAACAACGAATATCTGAACCACATGTACAATGCTAATCCATCCAATAGTTGGTGAAATATAAGTGATGGATCGGACAATCAACCACGAGATCGACATTGCCACGCTTAAGGTCGTCTGTGGAATCAGATCAAAAGACGATTATGACAATAAAAGTATAACCTCTGAAGAGACGACAGTGCGGGTTGATTCTACGACAGTAATCGGGTTCTTTTGCCTGTCTGCACTAAGACAATATGGATCGCAATAAAAACGTCCGTGTCCCGAAGTATCGAGGGAGAAAAAAATAAATCATATTTTGGCCAAAACTTAATTTATTTTCATTAAAGTCCTTTCCTCATCTTTTCCCTCAAGGCTCCGTTCAGTGTCCTTTACTTCTACGTCTCCTACTTTTATTTATTTTTGTACACTTTCGACGCCCCAAACTGAAAGCAGGGTCAACACCCTCTTCTTCCTCCTACTCTTCATCCTCCACCTCTTCCTCGTCTTAATTAGAGCCGAATCATCCGGGGAGAGATGAGGAGAGGTGGAGGACAGGAAAGAGAGAGAGAGAGAGAGTCGGTGATTCCTCTGGGGAAGACGCATCATGTGGTTCCCAGACAACAGACTCCTAATGATTCCCTACAAAAGCTAATTAGAGCGTCTCTCTGGTTCACAGCCTCACAGGTTGAGATGATTCAGACGCTCAGCAAAGAGCATTCGGTCATTAATCCACAACACATTGCACTTCCCAGCAAATAAACAGACTCCCAGTGTGTTTGTGTACATATGTGCATCCGCTGGTTTATGGTCTGTTTGACTCTAAATGACCATAATTTACTAAATGAACATCACGCTGTATTGAAGAAGACTTGAAACTAGAGATTGAGACCAAAAACTAATGTTTACAATGTTTACTGAGAGAATAAATCAAGAGAAGTAGAGTCATTTATATAGACTTCTATACAACCAGAGGAGTCGCCCCCTGGTGGTCAGGAGAGAGAATGCAGCTTTAACACATGAAGCATAGACTTCTATACAACCAGAGGAGTCGCCCCCTGGTGGTCAGGAGAGAGAATGCAGCTTTAACACATGAAGCATAGACTTCTATACAACCAGAGGAGTCGCCCTCTGGTGGTCAGGAGAGAGAATGCAGCTTTAACACATGAAGCATAGACTTCTATACAACCAGAGGAGTCGCCCCCTGGTGGTCAGGAGAGAGAATGCAGCTTTAAAACATGAAGCATAGACTTCTATACAACCAGAGGAGTCGCCCCCTGGTGGTCAGGAGAGAGAATTCAGCTTTAACACATGAAGCATAGACTTCTATACAACCAGAGGAGTCGCCCCCTGGTGGTCAGGAGAGAGAATGCAGCTTTAAAACATGAAGCATAGACTTCTATACAACCAGAGGAGTCGCCCCCTGGTGGTCAGGAGAGAGAATTCAGCTTTAACACATGAAGCATAGACTTCTATACAACCAGAGGAGTCGCCCCCTGGTGGTCAGTAGAGAGAATGCAGCTTTAACACATGAAGCATATACTTCTATACAACCAGAGGAGTCGCCCCCTGGTGGTCAGTTGCTCAGGCTAAAACTAGAAAGCTTGATATGACGTGATGACAGTTGTCTTTGGTGATTCGATGACACATTAAGGCTGTGAGGTTGAGGTTGAGGTTGAGGTTGAGCTGGTTATTGAGGGATTTGATGGCGTTTTAAAAAGGTGTCGATCTCTCTGCAGCCGTCAGCTCGGAGTCTCTGACGAGCCGGGAGTCGATTCTCGAAGCCTTTTTCCTCCTTTGACATCTGACTCCTTTTCTTTTTCTTCACACGTTCTTTTTCCGTCTCCGTCCAAAGCTCTTTGAACTTTTAATAAAAAGCAACAACACCGATTTCTAAATTCCACGAAGTTGCAAAAAAAAAAAAAAAAAAGTGTGCAAAAGGATTTTCTGTTTTGATGGCGAAACAGCAAAAGCAGATTTAATGACTCTGTTCATTAATTAATTTCACTTTTAAAGGCTCTGCACTCTGGTACATCACACATTGATTTGGTTAATTGCACATTACGCATCCTCCTCCAATAACTCTCCATTTCTGTCACGTTTCCTGTCATGTCTCTCCGGTATTTGTTTATTCAATAATAATTGCAATACAGCGGCGGTGGGAGCACATTGATCGCCATGGAGCCTGTCGTACTCACAGTTCTGCCATTCACTTACATTAAAACACGGGTGGACGGAATAAAGCTTTCTGATTGGTTGAAAGTGTCCCATTGTCATTTTTGTTTATTTTAATGGCAACGTTTATAAAAATGAGCAATGTGAATGAGTGACATCTAGCTAGGCTAACAAACGTGATGCTAGGCTAACAAACATGATGTTCCCGATGCTGTTTGTCTGTTGCTTAGCAACAGCCCCCCCCCACACACACACACACACATACAGGGACTATTTTCTCTCGGCTACTGAAATGCGATACACAACATTTTGGTGGCTACAACTATTTTGTGCTGAAAGGCAGCTTAATATTTACTTACTATTCATAATGTCGCAGGCAACCGTGTTATAAAAGACGTTATTGACGGTACAGTACTTATTGCTTAAGTATACGTCGCTTTTTAAAGGAGCACAAGAAATGTCAAAACATCCTTTTGATCACATAATTCTTGCGCTACTTCATTTATTTTTCCAAAAGCGAGAGAAATGCAATTTGGATTTCTCAACCACTTTGGCAAATAAAGAAGGAAAATTAGGAAAAGAAAGCCGTTCCTCTTGAAAAGGGTTTTCATGCACTTACAGGCGTCGTTATGTTCCTGCCATCAATACTCGCTTTTCACTGGAGGATTTGCTGTTATTAAGCTGTGTATTTATTGAGCTTTAATATTTACACGTTTTCCTCCATTTGAACTGAAAACCGACGTCTTTTTTTAAATCAGATTTACATCAAATTAATGTCTTTATTTTATTTAAATTAGGTCAGAATATAGACGTTAACCCTGAAAATGAGCCGGAAAGCAGAAGATATGAAATATGGATTAAATGCACCTGACACTTCGTCATGACAGGTGAAACCGTCTCACTTTTTCATTCTTAACGAGCTCCTTGATCAAAGTACCGGAGGTTCTTGATTCAGAGATATTTAAAATGGAGAAGCCTTGAATATTGATTTGCATATATATGCATGAAAGTTTAAACTGAAAATCTACGTGATCGGATAGATAATTTACCCGAAGATAAAAAAAATAAAAAAACAAGAATGACAAGCGAAGAAGCTGGAGAGCAAAAAGAAAAGGAAGACGCCGAAGATGAAGAGAAGAGAAGAGAAGAGAAGAAGAAGAAGAGGAGAAGACAAGAAGAAGAGAAGAGAAGAAGAAGAGAATAGAAGAAGAAGAAGAAGAGGAGAAGACAAGAAGAAGAGAAGAAGAGGAGAAGAAGAAGAAGAGGAGAAGAAGAAGAAGAGGAGAAGAGGAGAAGACAAGAAGAAGAGAAGAAGAGGAGAAGAAGAAGAAGAGGAGAAGAAGAAGAAGAGGAGAAGAGGAGAAGACAAGAAGAAGAGAAGAAGAGGAGAAGAAGAAGAAGAGGAGAAGACAAGAAGAAGAGGAGAAGAAGAAGAAGAGGAGAAGAAGAAGAAGAGGAGAAGAGGAGAAGACAAGAAGAAGAGAAGAAGAGGAGAAGAAGAAGAAGAGGAGAAGACAAGAAGAAGAGGAGAAGAAGAAGAAGAGGAGAAGAAGAAGAAGAGGAGAAGAGGAGAAGACAAGAAGAAGAGAAGAAGACTGGTAATTAAAAGCTGCGTTGTTGCACAGGAGATCTGAGGAGTGGCTGCGAATACGCTGTCACACATAATAATTATTAATGACACCGGTCCCACGGGGCGATTCACTTCCAGAGTCGGTGCACCTCCCTTCCTCCTCCTCCTCCTCCTCCTCCTCCTCTTCCTCCTCCTCCTCCTCCTCCTCATCGGGGCTCATCGGCCTTCAGGCTTCTGGACCAGCCGGCCAGAGAACTGTGATGTCACAGCCGTTGTCTGTCAATTACCAATCGATTGAGCAGAAGGAACGCTGTGGAATGTGATTATAGGCGATAGATGGTGTGTGTGTGTGTGTGTGTGTGTGTGTGTGTGTGTAGAAAGTGGTATCCAGCACTCATTGTAAAATGATATTTGTGATGTTTTCCACATCCACATGTGGCTTCCTCCTCCTCCTTCTTCTCCTCCTCCTCTTCCTCTTCCCCTCCTCCTCTTCCCCCTCTTCCTCCTCCTCTTCCTCTTCCTACTCCTCCTCCTCCTCTTCCTCTTCCTACTCCTCCTCTTCCTCCTCCCCCTCCTCCCCCTCCTCCTCCAGGTCTCGGGAGTCTTTTCCACAGTCATTTGGCTTTAGCTTTTTCAGACAGCATGACATTTGCACCTCCCCACTGCCTCGCTAAGCCGGAGCATGAATGCAGCGAGCAGCGGCACACACACACACAACACACTGTACACACACACACAACATACTGTACACACACACACACACACACAACACACTGTACACACACACACACACACAACACACTGTACACACACACACACAACACACTGTACACACACACACAACACACTGTACACACACACACAACACACTGTACACACACACACACACACACAACACACTGTACACACACACACACACTGTACACACACACACACACACAACACACTGTACACACACATAACACACTACACACTGTACACACACACACAACACAACACACTGTACACACACACACACACACACACACACACAACACACTGTACACACACACAACACACTGAACACACACACACACACACACACACAACACACACACACACACACACACACAACACACTGTACACACTGTACACACACACAACACACTGTACACACACACAACACACTGTACACACACACACACACACACACACACACACACACAGATAACGTGTATTCATTGTGTTTTCAGCGGCTTCTCGTCTGCATTATTCACAGCGAACATTTCTCGCTTGTTGCTTTGCTGAAAACAGACGACGACACGTTGACATCTCATTGGAATCAAACACGCGGCACGCCGAGCCACCGCGACGTGTTCGACCTGGTGGGGAAACACACGGTTTGGGTTCACACACACACACACACACACACACACACACACACACGGAACAATCTCCAGTATTTTGTGTAAATATGTCTTCACTCCTCTTCACTTCACTTACCCGGTTTAGCACACACACACACACACCGTACACACACAAAGCTAAACGCACACACACACACACCGTACACACACAAAGCTAAACGCACACACACACACACACACACACACACACACCGTACACACACAAAGCTAAACGCACACACAGAGACGCTTTATTCACACAACCACGAAACCAGGCCTTCAAAATAAAACAAAATAACTCCATAAGCTGCATTAAAAAGGTTTGTGATCATGTTATTATTCCTTCAGTAATAAACTATTTCATCAGATTAAAAACAGCCACATTCAGACACTAAACATATTATTCACATGACGGGGAGAATACCGTTGAACTTGATGTTGAAGCGACTTCGTTATTGATTTGTAAATATTGATCGACGAGGTGTAAACGGGGATTAGTTCACAGCGCCAACTCGAAACCTTCTGTTTCTGTTCTGCTTTTATTGTGAAACTCTTGACGCTCAAGGAGAGAAGACAAGAGGGGAGGAAAACCTCGGGTGACACCCGCTGGGTAACGCAACACGACATTTACTGATTATGCAGCTTCAAAACAAAAGTTTTAAATAACAAAAATCCCAAGGGGTCTTTTATTGTGAAGAATGTATAGGAACGTGAGTTCGTCAATGAACTAGCAGAGCTTTGTTAGCGTCTATTAAAAAAGGAAAGTAAGAGCAAATATAAAGTATAGAACATAAAAGGTGTTTATCACATTATCTCCATTGTGAAGTGTGGACACACATCTGATCACTAAGGTCTCGTTTCCTTTGTCTCCTTGCTAGCCGCCATTTTACAGCCAGTTTGTTCTCAAACTGAACTAAAGACGACTTCCTACGAGATAAAAGCATCAAAGTCCATTTGATCCTCCATCAGTTTGTGTTTTGTATCGCTGGAACAACAAATCCAGAGCTAGCTGCGTTAGCAGCATCGCTAACGGCTAGTACGTAGTATAGTAGTATTGTAGTAGTAGTAGTTGTAGTTGTAGTAGTATAGTAGTAGTAGTTTTAGTATAGTAGTAGTAGTTTTAGTATAGTAGTAGTAGTAGTAGGAGTAGTTGTAGTAGTAGTATAGTAGTAGTTGTAGTATAGTAGTAGGAGTAGTTGTAGTAGTAGTATAGTAGTAGTAGTGTAGTAGTAGTAGTAGTTGTAGTATAGTAGTAGTAGTAGTATAGTAGTAGTAGTAGTGTAGTAGTAGTAGTAGTTGTAGTAGTAGTATAGTAGTAGTAGTAGTTGTAGTAGTAGTAGTATAGTAGTAGTAGTATAGTAGTAGTTGTAGTAGTATAGTAGTATAGTAGGAGTTGTAGTATAGTAGTAGTTGTAGTAGTATAGTAGTATAGTAGTAGTTGTAGTATAGTAATAGTTGTAGTAGTATAGTAGTAGTAGTTGTAGTATAGTAGTAGTAGTAGTAGTAGTAGTAGTAGTAGTTGTTGTAGTATAGTAGTATAGTAGTAGTAGTAGTAGTAGTTGTTGTAGTATAGTAGTAAAGTAGTAGTAGTAGTAGTAGTTGTTGTAGTATAGTAGTATAGTATAGTAGTAGTAGTAGTTGTTGTAGTATAGTAGTATAGTAGTAGTAGTAGTAGTAGTAGTATAGTAGTAGTATAGTAGTAGTAGTAGTTGTAGTATAGTAGTAGTAGTAGTAGTTGTAGTATAGTAGTAGTAGTTGTAGTATAGTAGTAGTAGTAGTAGTAATAGTACGAGGAGGAGGTTGTGCACCATGCACGGCCCTCTTGTGAAACATGAAAGCAGATCATTTTAGATCTCGCTCCTCTTCTCGATGATGAAGGGAGGATCAGCCGAGCGGAGGAAGAGAAGGGAACACAGCGTCCTCTGTGGGAGGCGGCATCAGACGTGAAATAAACATTTTAAAACACGTCCCGAGGACATCGGAGCTCCACCGACGGGCCGGAGATGCTCCGCCTTCCAGAGAGGAGAGTGTGGCTGAGGGAACTCCTCTCAAAAACAGTTCCTCTGCTTCTAAAGCTCAAAGAGGGGAAGAGGAGCGTTTAAAAAGGAGGTTCGGAGCACACACACACACACACACACACACACACACACACACAACGGGCGTCCATTAAAGCTCCTGAAAAGACTCCTCGTGAATATTAATGGATAAAAAGGACTCCGTCCGAATGCCGATATCTCCTCGTGTAATTATTTTTGAATTACCAAGACAACGTTGTTGGTTCCTCAAGCTTTAATTAAATACATCCAAGATCTTCAATCTAACACAAATATCACGTCTGCTTCATCTTTTCAAACTCTCTCGGTTTGAGGCATAACAAGCATGAACCCTTTGGACCCGACAGTCACTGGAGGTCTGCGTGTCAAGTCGGCATTCAGAAAGGTCATCTTTTAGCATATTGGTGGCAGTTTTCATGGAAGCAATCCATTTTTTTTTTTTTTTTTTTTTTTTTTTTGCTTGAATGTCCTCAAGTTTTCAACAAACTGTAAATGTCTGGAGAAGAAGAGACAACCGGTGTTCTGGGAAGATAAGAACCAAAATGTCAGCATGGTCCAAAATGTACCGATGCTGCAAATTAAATTAAAAAAAATCTTATTTGGTGATGAATATGATTTTTTTTGCCACCAGGGGTCCCAGAATGCTCTTTGGATGATGAAAACTGGTCTAGATGTGATTTTTTAAAGATTTTTAAAGTGTAATGCCGATAATAAAAGGTTTGTTTGATACTCAGGGTCTTCTTCTAAATGTCCAATGCACTCTCGCTCAAAAAAAAAAAAAAAAGTTTTATTTTGGCGGAAGTCCCTGTCGCACTGAAGAGCATTTATGCTTTTGTTCCTCTACAGTTTCTTTGCGAACTTTGCGACAGTTGTGCAGAACAAAAGAAGCATCAATGAGTCCTCCGCCCTCTTCAAAGGCTTGAAGAAAAGCTTCCCTCCTTGTGCATGCATCTAAAAACGAAAAAAAGGTTTTCAGGCTTTTATTGTGAAAGGTAAGAAGGAAAAAAAAAAGGAAGGGGATCTGCCTTTTGTATAAAGGTTGAAAGGAGGAAGAAGAAAAAAATTCTCGCTTCGCACTACGGAGCTTCCCGTTGTTCGTTCCGAACGACGTGATTGGTGGATGGAAAAAAAAAAACTCCTCGCCGTCTGTTTATGATTTCGGGAGAACGGGAACGCGGCCATCTCCACAAACACATCGCAGATTGCCTTGTAAATGAGATCATGCTGAAATCACGAAGAACCCCCCCTGATTGAATCAAAGGGCATCTCTGTTTGTGTCCCCGGGGTTCAAACGGTGGTTTCAGAGTCGGTCGACTTTCCACCGGACTATTAAAGACTGGTGACGCATTCAAACACTATGTCTGAGGGAACCCCCCTGAGGCAGGGCTTAAGTCTGGGGTCAGGAGGCAGGGCTTAAGTCTGGGGTCAGGAGGCAGGGCCTGAGTCTGGGGTCAGGAGGCAGGGCATGAGTCTGGGGTCAGGAGGCAGGGCATGAGTCTGGGGTCAGGAGGCAGGGCCTGAGTCTGGGGTCAGGAGGCAGGGCATGAGTCTGGGGTCAGGAGGCAGGGCATGAGTCTGGGGTCAGGAGGCAGGGCATGAGTCTGGGGTCAGGAGGCAGGGCATGAGTCTGGGGTCAGGAGGCAGGGCATGAGTCTGGGGTCAGGAGGCAGGGCCTGAGTCTGGGGTCAGGAGGTAGGGCATGAGTCTGGGGTCAGGAGGCAGGGCCTGAGTCTGGGGTAAGGAGGCAGGGCCTGAGTCTGGGGTCAGGAGGCAGGGCCTAAGTCTGGGGTCAGGAGGCAGGGCATGAGTCTGGGGTCAGGAGGCAGGGCCTGAGTCTGGGGTCAGGAGGCAGGGCATGAGTCTGGGGTCAGGAGGCAGGGCCTGAGTCTGGGGTAAGGAGGCAGGGCCTGAGTCTGGGGTCAGGAGGCAGGGCCTAAGTCTGGGGTCAGGAGGCAGGGCATGAGTCTGGGGTCAGGAGGCAGGGCCTAAGTCTGGGGTCAGGAGGCAGGGCATGAGTCTGGGGTCAGGAGGCAGGGCTTAAGTCTGGGGTCAGGAGGCAGGGCCTGAGTCTGGGGTCAGGAGGCAGGGCCTGAGTCTGGGGTCAGGAGGCAGGGCCTGAGTCTGGGGTCAGCAGGCAGGGGTGTAGCTTTAAGCAGCTTAGCGGGAGTTGTGAGTAAACACGTTGCAGAACTGAATATGAAATTTTTCATGAACTCCTGCCGGGAAAAAACATCAAAAACATCAAAAACAGCAACGGCCTCAGAGAGCGAGGGGGAAACTTCTCACTTCATACGCGGAAAACAATAAAAAACCAGCAGGTCCCTGAAAGCAACGTGCACTGCGGGTGGTTTCAGGGGAGTTACACTGACTGTGAACAAGGCGTGAAGTCGTGAAACACACACACACACACACACACACACACACACATCTCCTCGCTTTTAGCAATATATTTATAAATATATTTTCAGGGAAACTTAATTTCTACGTGCAGTGGCAATATTTTTCTTTTTATGCACACAAAGTCTGAGGAAGGAGGTCAAGTTGCAAAAGGAATAACACTGTTGAGTCGAGGCCAAATGTATTAGACTAATATGACACCACTTCCAGACTGGACAACGCCGTGGTAACAACCTGTCAATCACCATGTAGCCCCGCCCCTAAAATATACCCTGCTTTATGGTTGGCATTGACTTCTATACAACCAGAGGAGTCGCCACCTGGTGGTCAGGAGAGAGAATGCAGCTTTAACACATGAAGCATAGACTTCTATACAACCAGAGGAGTCGCCCTCTGGTGGTCAGGAGAGAGAATGCAGCTTTAACACATGAAGCATAGACTTCTACACAACCAGAGGAGTCGCCCCCTGGTGGTGAGGAGAGAGAATGCAGCTTTAACACATGAAGCATAGACTTCTATACAACCAGAGGAGTCGCCCCCTGGTAGTCAGGAGGGAGAATGCAGCTTTAACACATGAAGCATAGACTTCTATACAACCAGAGGAGTCGCCACCTGGTGGTCAGCAGAGAGAATGCAGCTTTAACACATGAAGCATAGACTTCTATACAACCAGAGGAGTCGCCCCCTGGTGGTCAGTAGAGAGAATGCAGCTTTAACACATGAAGCATAGACTTCTATACAACCAGAGGAGTCGCCCCCTGGTGGTCAGCAGAGAGAATGCAGCTTTAACACATGCTAAATGAGGTCCACTGAAATAGTGACGTTTAAAAAGTAGGTTTGTGTTCACAGTCAAAGGGGAAACGTTGATCCGGCTGCTTCATACTCGCCCCTCAGATAAATAAATTATTTTGCACCAAACAGAACACCAACTGACTCACTTCCATCGTTTTGTACAGTTGTGCTTTAACATCTACTCACACATACATGAACCTCCACACAGAGACTATATGGGTCAAGGAGGGATAAATAGTCATAAATCAGGTACTAATGAGGACGAATGTGAGAATGCATTACACGGCAGCTACAAGGAGCTCCAGAGCATATGAACATTTAATTGAAGGATCTAACTCCTCTACCTCCTATAAGGTCTGAGTCCAGGTCAGTCCTTCTTACATCCCTCTAAATCTTCATTTCATTTCATCCTTCAGAAACGACGCCGAACTGCGAATCCTCGGCACGGGCGTTTGGGTGTTTGTGCAGAAAAGGGATTTTTTAATTTATTGTTGTGGCATCTTGCATCATTAAATTAAAACAGTCTAATTCAGCCATCTTTTCTTTCTGCTGGAAAAAAACAACTAAAGAGCTTGGAGACAAAAAAAAAAGAAAAAAAGTGTTTTTGTGTTTTGCAATCTATTATAAACATTCACCCTCGCAACAAGTTTTCTTTTTTAAGGGAAGTATTCGGCCGTTTTTTATAAAGCAAAGATTACTGTTGTACAGTAGATCTGCAGACACACTCACTCCTCTCTTTCAGAGGCTTTCGTCACCCCGTGAGGATCCTGAGGACGTTCTACGTGATAACCAGCGCGAGGTTCCAGGTCAGCAGAGGAACCGGCATCTCTGTTCTCACTGCGGCTGCAATCTACAGAAAAGTCAGATTTCAGCGCCGAGTTTATTAAAAATGCACCGTTTGGGTCGTCAGATCCACCACATCAAAGCCTCATGAACATTCATGACCGTTGAGACAAGTTTGGACATTGTTTCTATGTTCTCTTGTATTCATTCAAAGGCTTCAAGAAAACCTTTATTGAACAAAAGATGTGTCCAAAACGGGAGAAATCTGAATAAATGTTGCAAAAGATCCTCGTATAAAGTTCCCCGGTGTGATCCGACCTCAAAGATTTAGTTCCACGTCGTATACATGTGACGCCTGATGATCGAAAACAAAGCGAGAACCTAATTTTCAAGCCTTCAAACTTATATATAAATCCATTGTTGTTGTCGTGAACAAGGATATTAGCCACAGAGACCAAAACAGTTTGTAATTAGTAATTAATAAACGGCTGTGAACACGTTTACGTCTGCTGGCGTTTCAACATTGTCTTCTATGGGGATTGACTCGCTTTTACACGCAGCCTCAAGTGGCCATTTGTTGAACTGCAATCCACATTCAGTCGGATACGTTGTCGGGCAAAAATTGGGCAAACACAGCAACCGCAAAACAGACAATGTGGGGTCCGGATTATCACCCGTGTTAAACTGTGTGGGAAATGTGAAAAACAGCATTACGTCAAAGTGTAAAATGGTGTAATTTTTTCCGGTTATAAATCTGTGCAACAGTAGTTCATTCCTCCCACCTAAAATTAATTTAAGGAGCTAGAAATAGAAGCTTCTTCACACACGACTCAAAACAACCGGCGCTGTTCACAGAGAATCAGGCGGGATGCATCTCTGGTTCCTCTTCTGCTCTCATCACTGCCATTAGCAACCTAACAGCTGACTGTCTGGCCCTCTTGGTGGGGGTGGGGGTGGGGGTGGGGGGGTGTTATTACAGCTGGATCCACCACTTGAAGATCTGGGCCCGCGGTCTCTCCGGAGGACCCGATGCTGCTCCCTGTGATCTCTGAGCCGGGGACAAATGTGGATCGGCATGAAAGAAGCTCCCACTACCCACTCGAGGTTTGAAATATCACTCCCACTTCACACACCGAGAGGCTGCTCGCCAACCGCTGGTTAGCTCATCTAATAATAATAATAACAACAATTATTCCTCTTAAAACACAGTTACAAAGTGATTTACTACGTTACTAGCATAACAAAACTGAATAAAGCACATGAAAATAATAAATAATTAACCGAAAAGCATCTAGAAAAAAAAGCGAAATACCATTTTTAAGTGCTTGTGCTTCAGTATTAGTTTAATTTTCTAAGTAATATACTCACAGAAGCCTTATTCCTTCTATAATACTTGGTGGCACTAGATGAAAACTCAGAGGATCACCAAAGTCAGTAGGATTCATCCTCTGGGGACCACGAACGTCTGAACCAAAGTTCAAAGGAATCCATTCAATAGCTGTTCAAACATTTCTCAACCCAAACAAGAAGGTCAACCCGCTGGTGGCGCTAGAAGAAAACTCAGGATCACCAAAGTCAGCAGGATTCATCCTCTGGGGACCACGAACGTCTGAACCAAAGTTCAAGGGAATCAGCCCCATAAGTCGTAAACATGGATGCACAAAGACATTCTGAGTCGAGTAATGGACTTCAGCCAAACAGCTGATTAGTCGAGTGGTGGACCAGGAGGGAGCATGACTAGCTCTGGTGGACCAGGAGGGAGCATGACTAGCTCTGGTGGACCAGGAGGGAGCATGATTAGCTCTGGTGGACCAGGAGGGAGCATGACTAGCTCTGGTGGACCAGGAGGGAGCATGACTAGCTCTGGTGGACCAGGAGGGAGCATAACTAGCTCTGGTGGAGCAGGAGGGAACATGACTCTGGTGGAGCAGGAGGGAGCATGACTCTGGTGGAGCAGGAGGGAGCATGACTCTGGTGGACCAGGAGGGAGCATGACTCTGGTGGAGCAGGAGGGAGCATGACTCTGGTGGAGCAGGAGGGAGCATGACTCTGGTGGAGCAGGAGGGAGCATGACTCTGGTGGAGCAGGAGGGAGCATGACTCTGGTGGACCAGGAGGGAGCATGACTCTGGTGGACCAGGAGGGAGCATGACTCTGGTGGACCAGGAGGGAACATGACTCTGGTGGACCAGGAGGGAGCATGACTCTGGTGGACCAGGAGGGAACATGACTCTGGTGGACCAGGAGGGAGCATGACTCTGGTGGACCAGGAGGGAGCATGACTCTGGTGGAGCAGGAGGGAGCATGACTCTGGTGGACCAGGAGGGAGCATGACTCTGGTGGAGCAGGAGGGAGCATGACTCTGGTGGACCAGGAGGGAGCATGACTCTGGTGGAGCAGGAGGGAGCATGACTCTGGTGGACCAGGAGGGAGCATGAAGCTCTCCGGTTCCTGTTGGAGGATCCAACAGGTCTAAACTCTCCTCTCACTTGTCCACAGTTGGCTCAGAGCTGCTCTGAGAGCAGCTTAAAGACACTTTATGCATTTTATTCCTTTAATCCTCTAATAATCCCACCGGGACATGTTGCAGCCGCGTCCCCTTGAAAAGCGCGTTATTACCGGTTTATCCCCCCGGTAAAAGTGTCCGTGACTGCGCTCCGGGCAGTGTTTAAAATACACGCGCACGGTGATCGCGCACGGTGCGCGTCACACATTCACGCCGCAACTTTGGAGTAAAACAAAGTCTCACTCACCTTCTTCCGGGGCTGCCATTTCATCATATTTGAAGAAGATAAATTAAAAAATTAAAAACATGTATATATGTGTATGTTCCGCGTCAAAGGGTCACAGCGGCGGCCGGCGCGGGGCGATGTGCGCGCGGCGGCGCAGGAGGCATCGCGCGGCGGCCCGACGTCTCATCACACGCGCAGCCTCCGCCCGGCTCGTCTCGGAGCGGACACGCGCCCGGTGTGCAGGAGTCCGTGAGTTATATAATCCCCGTTACCGGTAACACCGAGTCCGGTCCGCGCAGAGCATCAACCGCCCGCTTCAGCGGCTCTGAGGAGTCACGTGAACCGGGACCGGCTGAGCTGGATCCTACACTAATCCTCTCTCTCTACCTCTCTCCCTCTCTCTCTCTCTCTCTCTCCCTCTCTCTCCCTCTCTCTCTCTCTCTCTCTCTCTCTCTCTCTCCCCCCCCTCTCTCTCTCTCTCCCCCTCTCTCTCCCCCCCCCTCTCTCTCTCTCTCTCTCTCTCCCCCTCTATCCCTCTCTCTCTCTCCCTCTCTCTCTCTCTCTCTCTCTCTCTCCCTCTCTCTCTCCCCCCCCTCTCTCTCTCCCTCCCCCCCCCTCTCTCGCTCTCTCTCTCTCACACTCACACACACACACACACACACACACACACACACACACACACACACACACACACACACACTCCCCCTTTTTCAATTAGTTAACCCATACTGCATGGCTAATAATAAGTGGTGGGAGAAGTATTCAAATCCTTTATCGCAGTAAAAGTACTAATACCACACTGTGAGAATACTCCACTACAAGTACAAGTACATGCATTCAAAACCACACTTGAGCAAAATGTACTAAAAGTACTTAAAGTAAAAGTATTGACTGTGCAGTAAAATGTTCCCTGTCAGTGTTTAATATAATATCTAAAGTAAAAATACAAAAAAGTACAATATGTACCTCTGAGCTGTAGTACAGTAAAAAGTACTATATGTACCTCTAAGCTGTAGTATCTTGACCCATGGCTACCTTTGTACAGGTCATATTGTTCTCGCCAGCCAATCAGAGCAGACGGCTCTTTCTTAAAGAGACAGGCGCTAAAAACGGATCGTTTCAGACGGAGGGCGACGACAGGTGATATTCAAAATAATGCTTGTTAAACATTAAAATATGTTCTCATAGAAAGCTAAAGATCCATGTATGACCCTGAAAGTGATGCGTGATGATAGCCCCTTTAAAGTCACCTGTCCACCTGACACACCTTTCTCACCCTGGTCACCTGACTCCCACCTCCGCCTCCTCACTTGTGTATTATTTAACAATCACAAAGGTCACACCAGGACTGCACATTGTTATTGTTATTGTTTATTGAGCTGAATTTTATCATATTGGTCCTTTTAAGCAACTTTCAAATAGTTGTGTTATGATGTTTTCATGCTTTAATCAGAGAAAATCTAAGGCCACATTACAGACACACATACAACTGCCAAAAGACATAATATCAGATTCAGGATCAGGTTTAATACCAAGTAAGTTGGCCTCGGTATCCTGGCGCATAACCGTCACAATAAACATAAAGTACTGCACGTTTAGAATCTTGAATGTGAAGTAAAAACTATAAAAATGTTTATAAACTATATCTGTGTCAAAGTGAAAAGAGCTGCACAGTGTTTTTAAACTAAGAGGATGGATTGTGTATAATACTTTGTGCATATTTAAATGTATTTTCTTGCCGACCAATAGCAGAGAGAGTAGCGAGTGAAAGATGTTTGCAGCCTGGGAGAACACGACACCACCCCTCTTGCACCTCCGCACTCGGGGCTGCAGGGAGGGAGGTTTGCAACCGGAGCTGAGGGGCAATATTATTGAGGATCAGAGGAGTCGAGAGGGCACGGACACGGGGTCCAAGAGGGAAAAGCCTTCAAGGATCCTCCACAAACAAAGGACAGAAGCTCTCTAACGCTCTCGAGCCTGCAGAGGACCTCGGCGATGTCGGTAGAGATCTCTGCACAAAGGCTGGAAATCAATAGAGGATGAGAACAGGTGTCACATGACGGGTGGCTTGTCTTTCAGGCTTTTCTCACACACTCGGGTTGGCTTGCATGCGCACATCTATACGTGTGAGCAATAAGCACCTATAGGACCTGATAATGAATGTGCCATCGGCCGCCTCTGCTTCACACCGAGTGTTTCTGCACCGGAGGCTGAACCGACGTAAAGCACCCGCGTACATGTTGCACCGCCTTAAAGGAACAGTTCAACATTCAGTCGCAGGGTATTCGCTTTTATTGCCGAGATGTAGATGAGAGGATTAGCTTAGCATAGCATAAAGACTGGAAACGAAGGGTGTGGGGGGTATTGGGGGCAGCTCTTTAATGATGTGTTATAATCATCTTAAAGCGTGTTAGGAAGATAATTCATCTATCTATTTTACATTCATGTGAAAACAACTGGATTTATTCAAGTTTCTCGCCATGTTTCTCACCAAAAAATACATTTCACAAGATTAGATCATGGTAACGTGATAATTTACCTTCGGGCCAATACTAATTTTCACTGAACGGAGCCTGAACGCATCACAATGTAACCGAAACGAAACCCCGGGTTTGGTAGCCGTTAGCGGTGCTGCTAACGTTACTATCTCTTCTCCTGTCAGTTTCAGCTGATTAGTTGTTCACAATGAAACACGATCGGAATATAAAGCATTAATGGCGATGTTCTGATGGCATATTTTTTCCCAAATATCGTCCGATAACGATCGTGGGTAAAACTTTATTTCATGGTTGACGTTAAACTGTGTTATTAATCAGACGTTCACTAGCTTGCTGAACCGCGGGGGTGGGGAAAGGGGGTCCGTACGGATAAAAAATGGTCCGTTATACCACTAAGAAACCATGCTATCTGTTTCCCCCTGTTTACACTGTTTATGCTAAGCTAGGCTAACTGGTTGAAGCCAACCAGTGCATTTTCCAAAATGTCGAACATAAAAAGCAGACTTCTTCATCACCGATGTCTTCGGCCTCATTATCGTTTGGATGAACCCCCCCAAAGGTCTCTTAAAGTGAGACAAAGGTCAAATTCAAAGCCTTGCACGTCGTCTTCGTGTTGAAGTGGAACGGCCACTGAATCTGGATTAAAGTGTGTGATTGTTGAGGCTTCCCTCGGATCGATAACAGCAATGGACTTCACGGAGTGACAGTGAAGGTAAATTGTAGTGAAGGATGAAGATCACTAACCTCGTTTCCAATAATAGGAACACACACACACAAACACAGCCAGAAGTGTGACTGTCAGTCATTTAGAGAACAAACTAATCTCCAGAAATAAATGACCGAGGGCAAATTAGTTTTAGAGGAGAATTACCACTCGGAGCTCTGCGTGAAGCCTCGCTGGGGCTTTAATTTGGTCATCAGCTGAGTGATAACACCGACTACCACGGCAGCTGCTGTCGGAGAGGGTAGAAGTACTACGACTACACTGGGAAAATACTCCACCACTAGTGAGCGCCTTGCATTTGTACTGAGATGTATTACAGTAAAAAATACAATGTGTACCTCTGAGGTGTATTACAGTAAAAAGTACAATATGTACCTCTGAGATGTATTACAGTAAAAAGTACAATATGTACCTCTGAGATGTAGTATAGTAAAAAGTGAGATGGAGTATAAATATACAGTAGTATTTAATGTCTGAGTCTTTCAGGACCACCGTACTTCAGTGAAGATTTAATTATCTTCCCAAACAAACGACAGCAGCTGTGTTACGCAACAGAACCGCGAGATCCAGGCCGGCGGTGCTGATGTAACGCGGCTGTAAGTCGCCGGGTAACGGAAACGGGGAGAAGACGCCGCGAGCATAAGGTCACGGAAGACGAGCTGCTCCTCCTCCCGAAAGCTTAACGCCGGCCAGACACTTAAATAAATAAATCAAAAACAAGTAGTATAAAGAGTTTAAAGAGTACAAACTCTCAACAAATACCCACACCTGCTTCTGCACGCAAGGGGTTCAAGGTAAACACCGTAGCATCGCGGCGAGCTAATTAACGATGATGAAACCCGACCGTTAGATCTTCTGGCTGCGCAGTAAACCAGTTCCCCAGAGAGAGAGAGAGAGCTGGAAACCACCTGCAGTAAAACTCTGTTTACCAGAATGAGGAGCAACGCGTCTTCACAGAGGAACCGTAGGAGGGAGAAAATATTACGTTAGCCGGGCACATCGCCCCGAGACCTGCTGATTGATACGAGGTGCGACGGGACGGGATCTTATTGCATTATGTTCCTTCTCGCTCTGTCCTTGTCAGACAGCGTGATTGAAGTCAGTGAAAAGTACATTTACTCTAGTAATACCGCTTAAACCATGAGGTACTTGTACTACCCAAAAGTATATGGAGTCATAAAAAACATCTCTACCTTTACTAACGATGACATTAATCCATCAAAATTATATTTCAATTATATAATGTATGATATTCTGCATGATGAGTACTTTGAGTATATTTGGATGCCGGAAATGTTACTTTAGTACAAATTTGAATGCATGACTTTGACTTGTAACAGAGTATTTCTACACTGGTATTACTACTTATACGATACTATACTGTACAATACGATAGGATATGATGGATATGATACCATAACATACAGTTGATATCATTCGCTGGATACGATACGTTATGATAGGTACAATACGATAGCATACAATACAATGGATACCATATCATACAATGGTTACCATATGCTGGATATGATCAATGTGATTGATACGATACAATTTCATGTCATAAGGGATATGGTACGATATGATTGATACAATACGATATAATATGATACCATACCATACAGGGGATACCATACGCTGGATACATTAAGATACGATACAGTGGATGCGATCAATACGAGACGATACAACACGATGGATACTATACGATATGATACCATACCATATGATACAAGGGATACCATACTCTGGATGTGATAATACATTATGGAACCGATACAATACAAGACGATACAATACGATACAAAACGATACAAAGCGATACAAAGCGATACAAAACGATACAAAATGATACAAAGCGATATGCTTTGTTAAGTAGCGATACGATATGATGGATACTTTACCATAAAATGGATTTAATACGCTGGATATGATGTCATTCGATACGTTATTCAGCATTCAAATGTGTTGAATATGTCCATAACAATAATAACAACATCTTTCAGTCTTCCAGACTTGTGTGAAGGGAACGACGCCTTCAGGGCATCGCGCGCATCGCACATCACGGTGCTCAACGCCATAAATATTTCTTAAAGCAGCATCGTGAACCAGAGAGAAGTTTGATCTTTGTCCAGAAACCTGGAGATGAATCAGTCGCTGACGGGGGTCCAATTTCTACTTGTTAATGTCTCCTAATATCATCTGTATGAAAACAATTGCTTCACATTCATTATCATTAAACGGTGGCGATATCAAACGCCCAATATCGTGGAAGAAAAAAAAGACTAAAATGTGGTATTAAAAAAGGACGAACTTGATTAAAATCTCTCTTTATTTTATCGATCGCCCTCTGACTTCGTGCACGTTGTGGAACCCAAACGGTTCAGAACATCTGGTTCACTGCAGCTGCAAGAGACCCAAAATAAACCATTTTGCTGTGTTTTAAAGATTTCTTTTTAGATTTAGAATTTTTTTTAAACAATCCCAAAATCGGCACATGATGATGCAGATTTAGGAGAACGTCTGAACTCAAGCTTTTGTCGACGACTTTTAAAAAGCCAGTTTTCTCAATGAAGCCCGGATAGAAAGGACTAAAATTAATGAAAAACCTTTTTGACTAAATTAGCAGCCAAAGTGAGCTACTGCTGAAAATAAAGTAAAAAAGGCATTAAATTATCACCATTTTAATTAAATGCTTATGAATAAATTGGTCAAAGTACAATACTGAGCAACCTTTTGCTCTCTACACAACGTGGGCATTTCAGATCTATTTTTCCTTCATTTTGGACAGAATTCGACATCTTGAGGGCGCGTTCTGTCCGTCAGTCCACACGAGACGTCTCTTCCCCTGTGAGACGTCTCACAATGGAAGCACGCACACACACACACACACACACACACACACACACACACACACCTCATCAATAATGCAGCCGCTGTTTTTATTTCTGTGTGAGTTGTTTATGCTCGTGGCTGCAGCCTCATTGGTTTTTCATGAAAACTGTAAACTGCATATTTACAACCTGTTAGGAGGCGCAAACAAAGGGAAACGCGTGGGCACGCCGGCGCCGGAGATTTGCACACGGCACGGCGGTCCTGAAGGGGGGGGAGGGGGGGGGGGGGGGGGGGGGGGGGGGGGGGGGGAGGGTTGGGGGGTCGTTAATAAACACCTCTGCTCCGTGTTAATGTCTCACAAGCATAACGAAGCTCCCCGTGACTCGTACGTCTCTCTGGCAGCGCGACGTAACCTACACGGCAACACCTGACAGTGTTTACATGATGAGGTAATGAAGTCGACCTTGACCTTTGACCTTTGACCAATTTCTTTTTTTTCCCTGGAAGACGTGTTTGTAAGATGGAGCTGAGAGACGAGCGCAGGCTGCATATCTTTGTCAAATCAAATATCTGTCTTATTCATCTCTCTGACCGGCATCATCACTCTGCACACACACACACACACACACACACACACACACACACACACACAGACACAGACACACACGCACACACACACACACACACACCATATGTCGGGGAAGTCAATTTGATGGAGCACTTTCCGCAGCCAACATGGCTACTAAACACACACCTTGGCAGTGATGAATGTAGTGACTGGTGGTAGTGCGTGTGTGTGTGTGTGTGTGTGTGTGTGTGTGTGTGTGCGTGTGTGTGTGTGTGTGTGTGTGTGTGTGTGTGTGAGTGCACTGGACTGGGAGACACAGATTGACTATGTGTGTGTTCTCCGTTCAGATGCATTATTGACGCGTTTATTGAATCAAACAATAACACTTTTATCGTAGTGATAATAAATTAATTAAAAATATAAAACCTCCGACGTCACGGTAATTAACCTACTGTTCCACCACCATGATGTCACTTATTTTAATATCCATCGCTAACCTTAATGGAGCCTCTGTCTTTGTTATAATCTGTAGAGGTGATGCCATGTGTACATACATATACTGGATGGATTTGCATGATAAATATACTTTAATAGCCGATTAATCAATCAGCTGATCGAGTGAATATTATTTGGCCGTTTTGATAATCGGTGACTCCAAAAATTACAAATATTCATCCGTTTCCAGCTTCTCACTCGATTTAACACTTATATGATGCATTTAAACCTGTATATCATTACAATAATATTACGGGGGAAGTTTCCTGGAAACTAAATGTAATCTGGTGCATATTATAGTATATAGAGTTCTTTTTATTTTTCCATTAGAATAAAATGTAAATAAATATAATTTTTTTTTAAAGTAAATAAATATAATAAATAAAAACATTTCTAGAGAGGCAGAATATCTCGACTCTGGTGGACCCAGTGACCTCGCATGTGACCCTGAAGGTTCACCGACGACCTCATGTTACTCTTCCTCTTCCTCATGTTCCTCTTCCTCTTCCTCATGTTCTTCTTCCTCTCTTCTTCCTCTTCCTCATGTTCCTCTTCCTGTCTTCTTCCTCATGTTCCTCTTCCTCTTTCTCTCTTCTTCCTCTTCCTTATGTTCCTTTTCCTCTCTTCTTCCTCATGTTCCTCTTCCTCATGTTCTTCTTCCTCTCTTCTTCCTCATGTTCCTCTTCCACTTTCTCTCTTCTTCCTCTTCCTCATGTTCCTCTTCCTCTCTTCTTCCTCATGTTCCTCTTTCTCTCTTCTTCCTCTTCCTCATGTTCCTCTTCCTCTCTTCTTCCTCTTCCTCTCTTCTTCCTCATGTTCCTCTTCCTCTTTCTCTCTTCTTCCTCATGTTCCTCTTCCTCTCTTCTTACTCTTCCTCATGTTCCTCTTCCTCTCTTCTTCCTCTCTTCTTCCTCATGTTCCTCTTCCTCTCTTCTTCCTCTTCCTCATGTTCCTCTTTCTCTCTTCTTCCTCTTCCTCATGTTCCTCTTCCTCTCTTCTTCCTCATGTTCCTCTTCCTCTCTTCTTCCTCTTCCTCATGTTCCACTTCCTCTCTTCTTCCTCTTCCTCATGTTCCTCTTCTTCCTCATGTTCCTCTTCCTCTCTTCTTCCTCGTCCTCATGTTCCTCTTTCTCTCTTCTTCCTCATGTTCCTCTTCCTCTCTTCTTCCTCATGTTCCTCTTCCTCTCTTCTTACTCTTCCTCATGTTCCTCTTCCTCTCTTCTTCCTCATGTTCCTCATGTTCCTCTTTTCTTCCTCTTCCTCATGTTCCTCTTCCTCTCTTCTTCCTCTTCCTCATGTTCCTCTTTCTCTCTTCTTCCTCATGTTCCTCTTCCTCTCTTCTTCCTCATGTTCCTCTTCCTCTCTTCTTACTCTTCCTCATGTTCCTCTTCCTCTCTTCTTCCTCATGTTCCTCTTCCTCTCTTCTTCCTCATGTTCCTCATGTTCCTCTTTTCTTCCTCTTCCTCATGTTCCTCTTCCTCTCTTCTTCCTCTTCCTCATGTTCCTCTTCCTCTCTTCTTCCTCTTCCTCATGTTCCTTTTCCTCTCTTCTTCCTCTTCCTCATGTTCCTCTTTCTCTCTTCTTCCTCATGTTCCTCTTCCTCTCTTCTTTCTCATGTTCCTCTTCCTCTCTTCTTACTCTTCCTCATGTTCCTCTTCCTCTCTTCTTCCTCATGTTCCTCATGTTCCTCATGTTCCTCTTTTCTTCCTCTTCCTCATGTTCCTCTTCCTCTCTTCTTCCTCATGTTCCTCTTCCTCTTCGATGTAAAACTGCACGAACATGTTTAATGAACTTCTGCAGTCGTCGATGAATTAAACAACTGGTCCTGAAATATCACCAGGAGAAGCAGCAGGGGGATCTTTATCACACACACACACACACACACACACTCCACCAAAAATCAATAAGCTTTTCCTGTGGCAAATGAGGAAATGATAAAGGAAGGGAAGAAGGAAGACGTGCTGAGAAGCGTGCAGGCGTGTACTGTAGTGTGTGTGTGTGTGTGTGTGTGTGTGTGTGTGTGGCAGCCACTAAACATCCCTCAACGTCAAACCTTCTCACCACAACGAGTCTCATGTGGATTTCAATTGGTCATACAGGTAGAACGAGAGGGAGAGGGGGGGGGGGGGGGGGGGGTGACCTAATTTCAGGGGTTGTATGAAAATGGATAGGGAAGGGCAACAAGGAAGATTAGTTTTATATATATATATATATATATATATATATATATATAAATATTTATCTTCCATTTCCTGTCTAAATGTCTTATATTCTATTTCCTGTCTAAATGTCTTGTATTCCATTTCCTGTCTAAATGTCTTGTATTCCATTTCCTGTATAAATGTCTTGTATTCCATTTCCTGTCTAAATGTCTTATATTCCATTTCCTGTATAAATGTCTTGTATTCCATTTCCTGTCTAAATGTCTTATATTCCATTTCCTGTCTAAATGTCTTATATTCCATTTCCTGTCTAAATGTCTTGTATTCTATTTCCTGTCTAAATGTCTTGTATTCCATTTCCTGTCTAAATGTCTTGTATTCCATTTCCTGTCTAAATGTCTTGTATTCCATTTCCTGTCTAAATGTCTTGTATTCCATTTCCTGTCTAAATGTCTTGTATTCCATTTCCTGTCTAAATGTCTTGTATTCCATTTCCTCTCTAAATGTCTTGTATTCTATTTCCTCTAAATGTCTTATATTCCATTTCCTGTCTAAATGTCTTGTATTCCATTTCCTGTCTAAATGTCTTGTATTCCATTTCCTGTCTAAATGTCTTGTATTCCATTTCCTGTATAAATGTCTTGTATTCCATTTCCTGTCTAAATGTCTTGTATTCCATTTCCTGTCTAAATGTCTTGTATTCCATTTCCTGTATAAATGTCTTGTATTCCATTTCCTCTCTAAATGTCTTGTATTCTATTTCCTCTAAATGTCTTATATTCCATTTCCTGTCTAAATGTCTTGTATTCCATTTCCTGTCTAAATGTCTTGTATTCCATTTCCTGTATAAATGTCTTGTATTCCATTTCCTGTCTAAATGTCTTATATTCCATTTCCTGTATAAATGTCTTGTATTCCATTTCCTGTCTAAATGTCTTGTATTCCATTTCCTGTCTAAATGTCTTGTATTCCATTTCCTGTCTAAATGTCTTATATTCCATTTCCTGTCTAAATGTCTTGTATTCCATTTCCTGTCTAAATGTCTTATATTCCATTTCCTGTCTAAATGTCTTATATTCCATTTCCTGTCTAAATGTCTTGTATTCTATTTCCTGTCTAAATGTCTTGTATTCCATTTCCTGTCTAAATGTCTTGTATTCCATTTCCTGTCTAAATGTCTTGTATTCCATTTCCTGTCTAAATGTCTTATATTCCATTTCCTGTCTAAATGTCTTGTATTCCATTTCCTGTCTAAATGTCTTGTATTCCATTTCCTGTCTAAATGTCTTGTATTCCATTTCCTGTCTAAATGTCTTGTATTCCATTTCCTGTCTAAATGTCTTGTATTCCATTTCCTGTCTAAATGTCTTGTATTCCATTTCCTGTCTAAATGTCCCGCTGTTCCTTTAAGTGCGTTTCTAATGTTGTAGGCAGAACCCGATTGTGCGAAAAACAAAACAGTTGGACACACGGACGACGTTTCAGATTCATCAGCGCGGTCTGACTGAGAGATAAGGCTGCAGCAGTGTGTGTGTGTGTGTGTGTGTGTGTGTGTGTGTGTGTGTGTGTGTGGCCTCCAGGAGTCCGCCGCAAATGAGACCATTCATCTTTGCTACCGTACATGGCCACTAACGCACACACACACACACACACACACACACACAGTGTGTATTTCACCTGCTGTCGTTCACCATTTTTGACAGACGGCATCCTGAAGGTTTCAAGATTCACCAGATAAACTAAACTAAAGGACAAACACACAAACACACAAACACACAACCCTTTGTGAGGGGAGGCAGAGGGTTGAACAGGACTTTAACCCAGGAGACCGCTGTTAGTGTCCCGAGTGAAACCAAGAGTGAATGTTGGGACGAGGCAGTCGAATGACGTGAAACTCTAAACTCAGAGAAATCACCACGAAACTTCACGAAAATGTGTGTTTAAAAATGCAACAAAAAAAGAACGTGACGTCTTGTTTTTAAGATATTTCATTAACTCACAAAGAAACGCATTTGACCTCCAGAACGTTTCTAGAGAAACTAAACGCGAGCTCGGTCGTGCTTTTATTTTGAAATTCTTTTATTTTGAAGGTCCACGCACCGATAGAGCACGATGGAGCGTCTTCGTGCCTCCAGGAACACAAACTCGTCCTGTTGAGTCCCTCCAAAAGAAAGAGAGCCGCCAATCATTGGAGAACTCCTCGTGTACATCCCATAATGTCCGTAGAGTTCTGTGAACGCCGTGCGGGATATTAAATCACCTGACCTTCGGGTGCAGGTGAACGTACAAAGTGCAGCACTCAGACCGGTTGATACATTATCATAAAATATGTAAATGATGTCATTAAATAATATCTGTGAATATAAATAAATAAAGAATTCAATTAAAACTATTTGAATTTAAATTGAAGTTCTCTCTCTCACAAACAGGGATTAATTAACCACACACACACACACACACACACAGGTCAAGGGTTCAGAGGTCAAAGTTGTTTGGTTATCTGCTGTGTGTGAATACAAATTATTGATTTAGTAACAGATCTGAAAGCTTTTGACATTGATCTCTTCCCCTGTGTGTGTGTGTGTGTGTGTGTGTGTGTGTGTGTGTGTGTGTGTGTGTGTGTGTGTGTGGAGGTGGGGGTCGGGGGGTTATAGAAGGAATAAACCCCTCAGGTGATTGATTGATTGATTCAAGGTCCAACACCTCAGGAAATCATGATATTAAAGTGAATATTCAGGTAATAAAACTTGGGATTGTAAATTTAAGGTTTCACTCAAAACAGATGGACAAAGATTAATAATGAACGGTAATATATTAAGATATTTAAATGGGTTATATGCAGTTTAAATGTTAAAAAGTTAATGTTTGCGTGCGTGCGTGTGTGTCGGTGTGTGTGTGTGTGTGTGTGTGTGTGTGTAATTGTCCTCTGTATGTTAGAGTCTCATCATACACAGGTCAGCCTGGAGTCAACAGTATCAGTGTTACCATCCTGAACAGATTCTATTGATCCACACACACACACACACACACACACACACACACACACACACACACACACAGACACACAGGCCGTGTGAGGGGTGAACATCATTTTAGAATAACGAACATGTGTCCTAGAGGAAGAACATCCCATAATGAGAGAGGTGGTTCCGTGGTGCACTTCCTGGTTTGACTAACGGGGTTTTGTGCCTCATGGCAAGGTTGTATTAAAATGTGCACATGGTGTGTGTGTGTGTGTGTGTGTGTGTGTATGTGTGTGTGTGTGTGTGTGTGTGTGTGTGTGTGTGTGTGTTGGTGGAGCGCTCCGTCCCTCAGGACTCTGGTGAAGGTCATATTTAACCAGCTGACATAACACTCCACCTCCTCCTCCTCCTCCTCCTCCTCCTCCTCCTCTTTCTCCTCATCCTACTTCTTCTCCTCCTCCTCCTCCTTCTCCTTTCTCCTCATCTTTCTCTTTCCTTCTCCTCCTCCTCCTCCTTCTCCTTTCTCCTCATCTTTCTCTTTCCTTCTCCTGCTCCTCCCCTTCCTGCGGCTGTTCCTCCTGCTCCTCCCCCCCTTCCTCTTCCTCCTCTTCCTCCTCCCCTTCCTCCTCCTCCTCAACCCCCCCCCCCTTCCTCCTCCTCCTCCTCCCCCCCCTTCCTCCTCCTCTTCCTCTTCCCCTTCCTCTTCCTCCTCTTCCTCCTCCCCTTCCTCCTCCTGATGTAACAGCAGTGGAGGAGGTGCTGATAACATGTCGGTGAGATTCACACCTTTGGAACGAAGGTTGTTATTCTGCTTTTAACAGATTATTTTCAACATTATGTTCAGAATTCTTCAAACTGGTTATTATTATTTTTATTTTTATTTCACGTCTTGTTTCGTTTGACCAACAGTCGCAAAAAAAATAACAATAATATTATATAAAAATAAAAATATTCCTTCTTTTTTTTTCAGTCTGAACGTTTTTGCTTGAAGAAATATCAAAAATGATCAAATTGATTAAAAGTGTGAAATTAAAAGTAGGATTGACCGACTAAAACCGTCACTTTTAAAAGATAAAGACATCCGGATGTTATTTTCTATGATATTTGATATATTTGATATTGTCTCCGTTTTCTCAAAGTTACAAACTCATGATGGTTTTTTTTATTGATTAATCAATTAATTATTGAAAATGTCTAAAATGAGGTCTTGAAAATGTCTTGTTTGGTCAGAACATTAGATATTAGATATTCAGTTTCTGGTTGTTTCTGTTTCATAAATGTAGATTGAGACCTCGTGTTTCCTTTTTTTACACAGACACATAAATGCATCATGCAGACGGCAAATAAAGTGAGAAGAACAACTTAAATATTCATCACAAATGAAATATCTTCACCAGTTAGATTCTCTGTAATCAGCTCGACGTGTGAAAAGCTGCATATTTGATTACTTATTTCATTCAGATTATTCTCCCCGCAGCGTCTTCTGTAAAAAAAAATATATTAAAAAAAAGCACACGCTGCTTTTGAAGAGTTTCACTCAAAACCATGAATACGTAATTTCTCTTTTTTTGGGGGTTTAAAGATAACGAAGAATTAAACCAATCTGATTGTGAAGCTGCTGAGTGCTGCAGTCATTAATCCTTTGATGCTCGCCTCTTCAACGTGTTCCCACTGAGAGGGTGAGGAATCAACATGCATATATATAAATATATATAAATATATATTTAGTATATATATTTATATAAATAAATATAAATATATGTATATATATATATATAAATAAATATATATAAATAAATATATTTATATATATATTTATATAAATAAATATAAATATATTTATATAAATATATATATATATATATATATATATAAGAGGAGTTCCCATTCATTTATTTAACATTCTATTTTATTAATATATTATATTATAACCGTTACGTTGTAGTAGACTATATCTTTCACATTATATTAAATGTATAATTATTATTTTTTTAGTTTTATATAAATTATATTTATATTTTTGTATTTTATAAATATGTTATTTTATAATTATTATAATTATAATATAATATTTTATATATATTATATATTTTTTAATGTACATTATAACTCACTCCAATATTTAAACTTTTACGCTATTTCTGGATTCTCATATTTACTGTTTTTGTCGTAGCTCGTGTTGGAGGACGAATCCCCCGTTTCAATCGTTGTGCATGCGACAAATAAAGATTTGAAACTTAAAATGAAAATAAAAAAAACAAAAGAACTATCCATCTCCCTCGGGAAGCAACTAAAGTTCACAATCCACAATCCTCAATCCCATGTTTCAAGTGATTTTCATCTCCTCAGACCTGCCACACACACACACACACACACACACACACACACACACACACACACACACACACACACACACACACACACACACACACACACACACACACACACACACATCATCTGAGCTCCTAAACCCTGAGAACCATTTCACAAAAGAACAAAGATAATCCATAATTTGAACCATTGTTGCCATGGTGACGCACACACACACACACACACACACACACACACACACACACCACTCACCAGTCTGTGTGTAACTTTGAACCACTGGTACGAGTCAGACGTGAAGGGGGCTGATTTGGAAGGTCTAAGTTGGAGCATGATGGCGGATGAAGAGGAAAACACGGGGCAATTATAAGTTGACCTAGAAGAACCAGAATAAACCTCCTGGCACCCCAAGGTGTCTCAGTTTCTACCTCCAACACAACATGAAGGTGACTCATTGATCAGAGGATCGCTAAGGTCATCAGGGTTCATCATCTGGGAACCACGAACGTCTGAACCAAATTTCATGACAATCCATGTTTTAGATGTTGAGACATTTCCCCTCAAAAACCACAAATGTCAACCTCATGGTGGCGCTGGAGGAAAAAGTCAGAGGATCACCAAAGTCATCAGGGTTCATCATCTGGGAACCACGAACGTCTGAACCAAATTTCATGACAATCCATGTTTTAGATGTTGAGACATTTCCCCTCAAAAACCACAAATGTCAACCTCATGGTGGCGCTGGAGGAAAAAGTCAGAGGATCACCAAAGTCATCAGGGTTCATCATCTGGGAACCACGAACGTCTGAACCAACTTTCATGACAATCCATGTTTTAGATGTTGAGACCGACAGCCTCAGCTGTACTTTGCCCCCAGAGGATGACTCCTTTTGCTTCACCATGGAGGTTTGAGCTCAGACTTCGAGGTGAAGTGTTTCAGAAGCTAAATTGGCCAACAACTGCCATGACATTCTATACAGACAGTCATGGTCCCCAGAGGATGCGTCTTTGATAAACACTGACGTAACCTCCTGTCTTTTCATCTATTGCCACCAGCAGGTCAAAAGAAACATCGCCTTGAGGTTTTCTACAAGTATTCGTGGTCCCCAGAGGATGACTCCTACTGACTTTGGTTAACCTTTGACCTTTCCTCTTGCCCCACCATGAGCTTGAGTACGGAGTTGAGTGGAGTTGTTTCAGGGTGAAATTTACTACTGAATGAATTCTCATGACATTTTCGACAGACATTCATGGTCCCTAGAGGATGAATCTTTGAGAAACACTTCCTGCCTTTTCATCTAGCACCACCATCAGGTAAAACATGTTTTCAATTTAATCATCAAAGCATCTCTACATCTACAAGATAGATTGCATTGACGTTTTGTACACATATTCATGGTCCCCAGAGGATGACTTCTACTGACTTTTTCTCGTGTTCAATCATGAGGTTGAGTTCAGAGTTGAGTTGAGGTGTTTCAGGGTGAAATGTGTCAACAACTATTGAATGGATTGACATGTAATTTTGCACATACATTCATGGTCCCCATAGGATGAATCCTACTGACTTTAGTTAACACTTTTCCTCTTTATTATGAGCTTGAGTTCGGAGGCGTTTCAGGGTGAAATGTAAGAAAAAGAGAAGTAACTATTCCACGGATTTCTACGAAGGTGTTCATGACCCCCGGGGGTTGAATCCTCACAGCGAGTAGGCTCGTTTTCCTCTGATCGAAACAACAACAACATCAGTAAAAACACTGAAAATAGTTGAAAATAAGAAACAAACCTTTTGCACGTGTTTTATGTGGAAGGAAACGCGTTCCCGAGGTTCGTTGGCGCCTGTAGCATCGTTACTGTGAGCACGTCGTTAGCATTTAGCTCAAAGCACGGCGGTCTCTAAAGAAGCTTGGCAACACACTCTATTTTGTTGTTGTTGTTGTTGTTTGTCATGCAGTCACACCGGCACTATACAATCCCTGTAACTCCATCTCGTGAAATGTATTTTAATAATACATGTTTCTCTTTTCCATTTGTTTTTATCCTCCAAATAAGTTCTGGTTCCTTCGGACCCGAGTTCAGATATGAAATGATAGAATGTGACGCTGCGGGGTGGAGACTGAGACCCTGAACCCTGAACCCTGAACCCTAAAACCTAAACCCAGAACCTTAAACCCTAAACCCTGAACCCTGAACCCTAAACCCTAAACCCTAAACCCTGAACCCTGAACCCTGAACCCTAAACCCTAAAACCTAAACCCAGAACCTTAAACCCTAAACCCTGAACCCTAAACCCTGAACCCTAAACCCTAAACCCTGAACCCTAAACCCTGAACCCTAAACCCTGAATCCTAAACCCTAAAACCTAAACCCTAAACCCTGAACCCTGAACCCTAAACCCTAAACCCTAAACCCTAAACCCTGAACCCTAAACCCTGAACCCTAAACCCTAAACCCTGAATCCTAAACCCTAAAACCTAAACCCTAAACCCTGAACCCTGAACCCTGAACCCTAAACCCTAAACCCTGAACCCTGAACCCTAAACCCTGAACCCTGAACCCTAAACCCTAAAACCTGAACCCTAAACCCTAAACCCTGAACCCTAAACCCTAAACCCTGAACCCTGAACCCTGAACCCTGAACCCCAATTTTCACTCTTGATAACGGTCGCGCGTTCGAGTCCGACCGAGCCGCTCGCTCGTCATCGGCCTCGGGCGTTATCTTTCTCTTCTGCAGTTCTGTGGCGAGGAGGATGAGGAGGGAGGAGGATGAACAGGGAGGAGGATGAGGAGGGAGGAGGATGAGGAGGGAGGAGGATGAGGAGGGAGGAGGATGAACAGGGAGGAGGATGAACAGGGAGGAGGATGAGGAGGGAGGAGGATGAGGAGGGAGGAGGATGAACAGGGAGGAGGATGAGGAGGGAGGAGGATGAGGAGGGAGGAGGATGAAGAGGGAGGAGGATGAGGAGGGAGGAGGATGAACAGGGAGGAGGATGAACAGGGAGGAGGATGAGGAGGGAGGAGGATGAGGAGGGAGGAGGATGAACAGGGAGGAGGATGAGGAGGGAGGAGGATGAGGAGGGAGGAGGATGAAGAGGGAGGAGGATGAACAGGGAGGAGGATGAGGAGGGAGGAGGAGGAGGAGGGAGGAAGATGAAGAGGGAGGAGGATGAAGAGGGAGGAGGATGAGGAGGGAGGAGGATGAGGAGGGAGGAGGATGAAGAGGGAGGAGGATGAGGAGGGAGGAGGATGAACAGGGAGGAGGATGAGGAGGGAGGAGGATGAGGAGGGAGGAGGATGAGGAGGGAGGAGGATGAAGAGGGAGGAGGATGAACAGGGAGGAGGATGAGGAGGGAGGAGGATGAGGAGGGAGGAGGATGAAGAGGGAGGAGGATGAGGAGGGAGGAGGATGAGGAGGGAGGAGGATGAAGAGGGAGGAGGATGAACAGGGAGGAGGATGAGGAGGGAGGAGGATGAGGAGGGAGGAGGATGAAGAGGGAGGAGGATGAAGAGGGAGGAGGATGAGGAGGGAGGAGGATGAAGAGGGAGGAGGATGAAGATGGGGTAATGGGATATATATAAATAAATGTATATATATATATATTTATATAAAAGACTCCAGTAGCTCGGGGGGTGCTGAGGCAGCAGACTCTGGTGTGTGAAGCAACGCTGCGAGTAGAAGAAGACGAAGGAGCGCGTTCATCTCTTCTCATGAACACCAGACTGCTGCTAACGGGAGCTATAAGGAAGGAAGGAAGGAAGGAAGGAAGGAAGGAAGGGAGGGAGGGAGGGAGGAAGGAAGGAAGGAAGGAAGGAAGGAAGGAAGGAAGGAAGGAAGGAAGGAAGGAAGGAAGGAAGGGAGGGAGGGAGGGAGGGAGGGAGGGAGGGAGGGAGGGAGGGAGGGAGGGAGGGAGGGAGGGAGGAAGGAAGGAAGGAAGGAAGGAAGGAAGGAAGGAAGGTAGGGAGGGAGGGAGGGAGGGAGGGAGGGAGGGAGGGAGGGAGGGAGGAAGGGAGGGAGGGAGGGAGGGAGGGAGGGAGGGAGGGAGGAAGGAAGGAAGGAAGGAAGGAAGGGAGGGAGGGAGGGAGGGAGGGAGGGAGGAAGGAAGGAAGGAAGGAAGGAAGGAAGGAAGGAAGGAAGGAAGGAAGGAAGGAAGGAAGGAAGGAAGGAAGGAAGGAAGGAAGGAAGGAAGGAAGGAAGGAAGGAAGGAAGGGAGGAAGGAAGGAAGCAAGGAAGGAAAGAAGGAAGGAAGGAAGGAAGGAAGGGAGGAAGGAAGGAAGGAAAGAAGGAAAGAAGGAAAGAAGGAAGGAAGGAAGGAAGGAAGGAAGGAAGGAAGGAAGGAAGGAAGGAAGGAAGGAAGGAAGGAAGGAAGGAAGGAAGGAAGGAAGGAAGGAAGGAAGGAAGGGAGGAAGGAAGGAAGGAAGGAAAGAAGGAAAGAAGGAAAGAAGGAGGGAAAAGAGGCTATAATATGATGATGATGGTCATTCACACCTCCACGGCTATTAAAGCAGAAATCATACCTGTGACCACCATGCAGAGGGGGGTTACATGCAGGGGGGGTTACATGCAGGGGGGGTTACATGCAGGGGGGGTTTACATGCAGGGGGGGGTTACATGCAGGGGGGGGTTACATGCAGGGGGGGGTACATGCAGAGGGGGTTACATGCAGGGGGGGTTACATGCAGGGGGGGGTTACATGCAGGGGGGGTTACATGTTGGTGAGCTGCAAAGCCTCATGCGGGTCATGAGAGGCACTAACAAAGGGAAAGTTGTGTTTAAAGACCCCCCCCCCCCCCACCCCTCCTCCCCCCCTTCGAGGTTTTTTTGAAACTGAGCGGCTTCACGGCGCGACGCTGCTGCCCTCTAGTGGCGGAAACCTGCGTTTCAATCACATCCTGTAACCTTTCAGTAGGATTGGAAACAAACACACACACACACACACACACACACACACACTTCAAATTACATTCTATCCTGACACTTTCTGTGAAGTTGTTATCAAATTAGTCCTAAAATGAATCAGGTTGTAAGAATATACCAGAAGGCAGATTCTTCACTTATTGGGGACTTTCTTTTGTTATTACAAAGACAAAAAGAGAGAGACTAAATATGAGATAATACCTTATAATAAACATTAATAACCAACATGAGACTGGATCTTCTCCCGGCAGCGTGCGGTCGGACTCCCCTTAATGACAGGGAAGCCGCTGCGGCCTTCTGGGTAAACAGGCGTCGCTGCCATCTGGTCGGGAAACCCCGTTAACCCCGACTCACACGCATTCAATTACAAGGTATGTTATTATCGCCCCACTTATATTTCTCCAATGTATTAATACATTTATTACGCGGGAAATTCTGCAGATTTTGTGTAAATAGTACCACAAAAAAATTTAAAAACTCAATTCTATATCCCACAACTCAAGGTGAGTCTTTTTATTAACCATGTTATGCCTTTATTTGACAGAGAGACCGGACCCCCCCCCCCCCCCCCAACCACTCGGCTACCGTGGCGCCCGAAAAGCACGACCAACATAATCAATAGGTCATCGACGAGTGTGAGTGAGAGTGTGTGTGTGTGTGTGTGTGTGTGTGAGAGTGTGTGTGTGTGAGTGTGTGTGTGAGTGAGAGTGTGTGTGTGTGTGTGTGTGTGTGTGTGTGAGTGAGAGTGTGTGTGTGTGTGTGTGTGTGTGTGTGTGTGAGTGTGAGTGTGTGAGTGTGTGCTTCAACCTGTTGTGCCAACAGAGAAGTCGACAGGGGAGAAGAAGAGAACGAAGGACTCGCTCTCTTTGGTCCTTCATTAGGCTCGACCTCACGTTTGACCCACGGCGAATGCAGTCAGCAATGAGACACACACACACACATACACACACACAAAGCCACACACACACACACACACATACACACACACACACAAAGCCACACACACACACACACATACACACACACACAAAGCCACACACACACACACATAGGAATGCTGCTTCTGTTATTGTCTTTAGATGCAAAACTCAGGCCAAGGCCTCGCCAGGGTTTGAAAAACAAAATAACAGCCGTGCAAAGCGCTCATACACACACACACACACACACACACAGATACACACACACACACACAGAGACACACACAGACACACACACACACTCTCACACACACAAAACACCACTTCCGTCCATTCTCTCGCACAGAGAAAGGAAGTGAGGCGAAGCTGGCCCGGCCCCAGACGTCCAGACGGAGGTGCCCCCCCCCCTCCCCCCCTCACCATCCCCCCCCCCCCCCTTTGTGGGAACGTAAAGAGAAACTTCCAAGAGTTAAGAAGCACTTCATGTTTCTCTGGTGAATGTTCTGGAAACACAAGTCAACTTCTATAGATACCCAACCCAAAACTTTACTAAGTAGTTTAGTGGTTTAAACTTAACTGAGTAGTTTAGTTACTTAAACCTAACTGAGTAGTTTAGTGGCTTAAACTTAACTGAGTAGTTTAGTTACTTAAACCTAACTAAGTAGTTTAGTGGCTTAAACTTAACTGAGTAGTTTAGTTACTTAAACCTAACTGAGTAGTTTAGTTACTTAAACCTAACTAAGTAGTTTAGTGGCTTAAACTTAACTGAGTAGTTTAGTTACTTAAACCTAACTAAGTAGTTTAGTTACTTAAACCTAACTGAGTAGTTTAGTGGCTTAAACCAAACTAAGTGGTTTAGTTACTTAAACCTAACTAAGTAGTTTAGTTACTTAAACCTAACTGAGTAGTTTAGTGGCTTAAACCAAACTAAGTGATTTAGTTACTTAAACTTAACTGAGTAGTTTAGTGGCTTAAACCTAACTAAGTAGTTTAGTGGCTTAAACCAAACTAAGTGGTTTAGTTACTTAAACCTAACTAAGTAGTTTCCTGTGAGGATGGAAGTTTATTTAAAAAGACTATTTGTGTAACGGGCAGAAATTGACACGTGTTGCTGGATTTTAGTCGTAAAAAGCAGGAAATATCGTCTTTAAAGGATTCGTTGATTGTTAAAAGGGTTTGTAATTAGTATTTTTTGTATTTCTTCATAAATACTCATAGATTCTCAAGACCGAGGGGTCACGGGGGTCACGGGGTCACGGGGCTCTTACCTTGGGCCACTTGGGGTTGATGAGGCGCGCCTTGGCGGCGTCGTCCAGGGCGGCGCCGTACTGACCCAGCCGGAGAAGAGCGGCGGAGCGGTTGCTGTACAGGATGCAGTTCTGGGGGTCGGCGGTGAGCGCCTCGCTGTACAGACGCACGGCCAGCGCGTACTCCCCCTGCTGGCAGGCCTGGTTACTGCGCCGCACGCGCTCCAGGAACTCGGCCTTGCTGAGGCCGGCGGCCCTTTTCACCGGCGGGCCTGAAGGGATCGCGGGGGAGGAAGAGGAGGAGGAGGAGGAGGAAGAGGGAGGGTCGGTGGTCCTGCTGGTGGAGCGAGAACCAAACAGGGAGAACTGAGGAGCAGGAGGGGGGAGGTGGGGAGAGAAGACATCGGTTATCCCGTCAGTCAACCGGCAGAAACGATTTTCATGATGGAAAACTGCAAACTGCTCATCTCTGTTTCATATCGTCGTGAATATGTTTAGTTCTTGGGGCTGTCTGGACGTAGTCATGGAGACGTAGTCATAGTGACGTCGTCGTGCTGACGTAGTCATGGTGACGTAGTCATGGTGACGTTGTCAGCCATCGCCATTCAACGGTTAATGCAGAAAATAATCTGCAGAAAAAACCTTTAATTTACGGATCAACACCAAAAAAACAAAATGGTAGAAATGAATAAATATCATCAATGAATAAATAAAATACGATAGATATGAGGAGATGTATGCGTTTTTGAAACAATGACACAAAGATCCTGATTATATATTTATGAACATAAAGAGCAGATGATAAATATCAGGTTTAAAGGACACCGAGCAGCAGCAGACGGTGAATTTAGGGACAAACCGCTGCGTGAACTTTTCTTTTCTGCTCGGCGGTAACGGCGCGAACTCCTCAGAGAGAAAAGAGAGAGAAAAAAGAGAGAGAGAACAGAGAGAGAAAAAACAGAGAGAGAGAAAAGAGAGAGAGAGCTTCTGTTCTTCTCTTTCAAGCTCTGCGTGCTCGCTGAGGTTCGTTCTGTCGAGGCGACGCCTCAACTCCCGATCCGGCGTTTCCAAATGTGTCCTTTCACCAGAGCGGACGCCAAGGCCTTCATTTACTCCCTCTACCCCCCCCCCCCCCCCCACACACACACACACACACACACACACACACACACACACACACGCACACACACACGCACACACACACACACACGGAGCTGTTTCAGGAGCTTGATTTAAAACTGCAAGAACACTCTGGGATGTTCTCGGAGCCTCGGGAGTGAGACGTGAGAACCGACGCCTCGAGGTTCTCACGTCTCACTCCCGAGACTTTCAGGGGGAGCAGACGAGGAGACGAGGAGACGAGGAGACGAGGAGACGAGGAGGTGGACTGAGACGAACCCCCCTAGAAGTCGTCAACGTGCAGATCATCTGAATAACGACATCGCTTGATGCTCTCGTGCGGTTTCCTACTAAAAGTGCAGCAACACGCGTCGATGTGCGCTCGTTAAAACACTTAAAGTATTTTCAAAATAAACAGGAAGCAATTTAGTTAAGTTTAAGGGAGGAAAGGAAACGACTTAGTCAGGTTTCTGAAAAGATGGCGGTTTTGGATGCTACGTGACAATTAAATCAAGACTCCTAAATTAGAAATATATATATTCATGCAGCTTTTCTCTACACTGCCATGAAGAAATACTGAATTTTGCACATGCAGGTTACGATGATAGCCGCTCAACAGGTCCTTGACGTGCGCCTGAAAACTTTTAATTTTCTTGTTTTGACGCTTGTTTCCAGGTTCAAACTCGGATGTATTTTCAACCAGAACATGTTTACATGCTTTAAATGTTCAAAAAACTCTTTATTTGTCCCACTCGGTCTGAATATACCCGTATTGACCCTCCGTTTTTAGCGCCTGTCCCTTTAAGAGCCCAGAAAGGGAGATTTAAGTCTTAACTGTCGTCCTGGTGAAATCCTGATTTCAGGATTTTGGAAGTACTGAGGTCAAAGTTCAAATCCCCCCAAAAACAGCAGAGAGACTCTTTTAAATATTTGTAATCATTGAAGTATTTAGATCTTTTCCTGATTTAATTCATAAAGTTAGCTATTAATTATAAAATAGACGAGGAATCGCTGATTCTGCAGTTTTTTTTATCATTAGTAACAGCCAGCTGGTTATTTTTTTTAATTTTTTAGGCTTTCAAAGAAAATGTAATGTCAGTTTTTATTAACTTTTTTCTTGATTTACACAAAAGAATATTGAGCAGATTACAGAAGTCGATAATATAAAATAAAGTAAAGTATCACTCTGTACAGTCGACATTTCTCTGGAGCAGCTTGTGAACTCTGAATAAACTCTAAATAAAATACCTCATTTTTCACCGTAGTTAGAACCGAATTACAAAAGTGTTTTCATTTTATTCCCCAACATAAACAAGCTTTTTTCCTCTAAAGTTATTGGGTTTCTTTAAATCTTTAAATGTTTATAGTTTCGGTAACTCATCCGTTTCTGCATCTTACGGTCAACGTGAAACTGTCGTCTTTGTATTTATTTATTTCAACACCAACGATTATGGATGGAAGAAAGATATTTTTGTCCTCAGATAAAAACATTTGGTTTTCTTTTTTATAAATGTGGACTTTTGGACTTCACAACTAATTATGTACTATTATTTACTATTTAAACAACGTCATGCTCTCAATGACAACCGGACAACACGTCTATTCCAGCTTTTGACTCTTTTATCTCCTTCTTTGGTCTCCACCGCCTCCTGAGAGCGATGTCTGTCCCTCTGGCTGCTAAATGCTGTTTGTGCCTGTTGCCGCGACAACGCTGATGAGTCCAACACAGATAAACACTAAAATGTACTGGACTTTCTTTTCTTTTGAACTTTTTAAGTAAAAAAAAAAGAATACTGTTTTTCTATTCAGTACATTTAAACTGTACAATAAAACAGTCGCTTCTTAAAAACACATGCACACACACACACACACACACACACACACGTATTCAGCGGTGCAAGATGTACTTAAAGTAGTAATACCAGTAAAAGTATTCCATCAAAATATACTTAAAGTTAAACAAATGTAAGTATTTCGCCATTTCAGAACATTATTATTATTATTCCTTTAATAATGCAGCCGCTAAATGCAGGCCTAATATTTATGTATTTATATATGTTTTTCTAATTATTGTACACACAGCTCAGTAGCTTGTAAATAACTTACAATATTTGCCTCAAAATTGCAGTGACACACGCACACGCACACACACACGCACGCACACACTCTCTTGTCGAGGTCAAGGGGTGAACATTCCTGGGGAACAACACTGACACATTGACAGAGCCCTGAATACCTGAAGGGGAGGAAGCCGTGTCCCTGAACGCAGCGTGTCCCTGAACGCAGCGCTTTGATCTCTTAAAGTCACATCGTAGGGCGGAGGCATTGAAGGCAACACTCTGTTATTAGTTGCAATAACATTGAGCTCCTCCTTTACCAGCTGCGATATTAATAAGTGATGAACACGTGAACGCAGCACCGTTTATAGCGGGCACATAATTCACGTTATTCTGAAATCTGAAGTACTTTTACTTAAGTGAGATTTTGAATACAGGCCTTATTTTATTTGTAGTGTTTATACACTGTAGTGATACTACTACTTAAATAAAATGTGACTATAAACTTAACACACTGTTCGTCATTAACGCGTTGCGATGACGTCACATCAGAGCGGACAGGATTAGTTGATTTTAATCGACAGACAGGAAGTTTGATTTCATATTTCAATAATCGACTGATGGTTCCGGCCTCTCAAAAGTTTTGCTTGTATTCCTCATGTAACAGTTAACTGGTGTAAAGTACTAAAGAGCATTTACCTATAATTAAGAGGTCATTTAACTTCACTGGAATATTTTAATATGCCACTTCCCATAATATGGTGTTTATAATAACTCTGAAAGGGCCCATTATGCCCAACAAGTACTTGTAATACTTTAAGTCCACCGTAATGCTACTTTCAAACCACAGGAATCCTGTTTACTTTTTACTAGTTCTGCACTTTTACTTGAGTAAAACATCTGAGTGACGTCATCGAGGAATTTAACACGTTTATGTTAATAAACCGTCAACAGATAAACACCATAAAGCTGCATCACATGCTCGAGGGGCAGAGGGGGTTTAAACTCCAGTGCTCAGGCACTTCCTGCAGGATGCAGTCCATCACGAGGAGACAGAAGCAGCTCTCTGTCTTCTCTCCTGCAGGATCGGACCCACAAAACACCCCAAAAAGCATCTGAAACCCGGCTTTACCTTCTCTTTCCTGGCTCGGGGCTTGTCCATCCTGCTCTCGGCTCTTTCCGGGCAGCGACCAACACTTTCATTCCGGTGAAGACAGCGCAGGAAAAACACAACATGCCCACAAAACTAGTTGAACACACAACGAGCCTCCGGATAAACTCCAGCGACTCCACCGGGGCCGCTTGGCCCGCAGCGACGCGCGCTACGCCGCCGTCCTCCTCGCTTTGTGCTGGGGGAAGTTGATCCGGAGCGAGTGCGCCATGTTCCCGCAGCCGAGCGGAGGTTCTGTCCGGTGAAGGGAGGCGGAGATCCGGTCCGCCTGCAAGGTTTCAATTACGGCTCGTGACATCACGGAGGAGTTGAGTTACCTGACGGGGGCTCGACGCTGCGGCCCGGTGCTCGCGGTGCGCGTGCGTGGAGAGGATGGAGATGCTTTTTATGAGCTTTTTATTTATTTTTTAAACCTTACAATAAATAATTAAAACACATGTAACATTTAGAAATGGCAGGAAGCACATTGTGTTAAGACCTTTCAGTTTAAGAGTTTAATTGTTATTTATTTTGATATGGGCTTAGCTTAGCTTAGCATAAAGACAGACAGCTCGTCTGGCTTTAACTCAAGTGACCCCCTCAGGTGAGGGTCCTGAGTGCCCCCCATGGGGAGGTGGATGCTGCAGCATCTCGATGGGTGCTGAGGCGTCACCCTGTTGCATTGGGAGGAAAGTACACCGTGTGTGTGTGTGTGTGTGTGTGGTGGGGGGACATTCAAAACGAGCCGCCAATATTGTAGTTTAAAAAAAAAAAAAAAGTTTATATTTATATTATATTTACTTTTACTTAGTTAAACAAAAGAGCAACAACACAAAACATAATGTAAACACATGTAACATTTGCATTTCAATTTTTAATACGTATAATTTATTTCATGGAACGGTTGATCCCGTTCGTGTTCATCAGCGACTTGTGAAGCAACAGGCGTAGCTTAGCTTAGCATAAAAGACCAAAAACAACTCGCCTAGTTTTGTCCTAATATTACAATAAATTAGCTTAGACATTTTTGTTTTACACATTTGTTTTGTACGGATTTAAACAAAGCAATGTTAGTCAATTTTTTTACCCGCTTAGTCTTTTATGCTAAGCTAGGCCGAATCAGCTAGCTTCATATTTACAGGACCGACATCACACAAAAACCAAAGCGTAAAAACAACAATTTGCTGTTTTACAAGCCAGGATAGTTTCCCCCTCCTCCAAGTCGTTATGCTAAGCTAGGCTAACTGGCATGCTTCATATTACAGTGCAGACATCATTCATAATGCTTAACTATTACTTTAAGTCGTATAGTTTCTTCACGCGTCATAAACCAAATATTTCTCCAAGCGTCTTATGTACAGATATTTACACAACTGTTTCTCTTTCTTTAGCTTTGCTAATAACATACATTTGCATTTATCTACAGCTCGTACAACTCATTACAAATATTCACAAACAGGGCTTTGAACACCGATATCAAACTCACCCTTTTCACGGCAGAGATTTTGACATCTGTGAAAGAATCTGCAGGGTTCATCCTCTTGGGACCACGAATATCGATATCAAAATTAGATTATCAGATATTCACTCATAATAAATGCCAATCGTCATGGAGACACAAGGAGGAAACGTTAGTGGATGATCAAAATCTGCTGTGTTCAATATTACATAAATAGTTCATTTGTTTCAGGTAATTTCATATTTATAAACTTCCAGTTTTCTAGTTTTTAGTTTTAGATTTTTTAACATCTCGTTGGAAAATAACAGTTCTCAAGTTAACAGTTTTCTTTGTTTAGTTGTGTGGTTTGTTCCTCCATGAATAAATACATCTGACTACATTTTAAATGGTCAATCTGGGTAAAATATGAGAGCTGTATTAAATGAAAATGACCTAACATCTAATTCCTCTCAGTAATATTGATCACTTTGACCCTCCGTGACATTCAGACGAGCATCCTGACCGCGCGTCCTGGGTCTGGTGGCCTTGGGTCCGGGTCTGGTGGCTTGGGTCCGGGTCTGGTGGCCTTGGGTCCGGGTCTGTGGCCTTGGGTCCGGGTCTGTTGGCCCTTGGGTTCCGGTGGTGGCCTTGGGGGTCCTGCTGGCCTTGGGTCGGTGTCTTGCTGGCCTTGGGTCCGGAACCACCCGGAGCCACAGTCGGTCGGAGCCGGACGCTCCGCCTCTTCCTCTTCGCCCTCCGGCCTTCTGCTCGGCGGGCCTGTTAGATTGGCGCTGCTGCTCTGCGTCGTCTCCGCTCCCTCTGGTCCTCTGAGGAAGCTCTGCTCCTCACCAGGAACCGCTCGTACAGCTGGAAGGAGAAGGAGAAGAAGGAGGAGGAGAAGGAAGAGGAGGAGAAGGAAGAGGAGGAGAGGAGGAGGAAGAGGAGAAGGAGAAGAAGAAGAGGAAGAAGAGGAAGAGAAGGAGAAGGAGAAGAAGAAGGTGAAGGAGGAAGAGGAAGAGAAGGAGAAGGAGGAGAAGGAAGAGGAAGAGGAAGAGGAAAGAGAAGGAGAAGGAGGAGGAAAAGGAGAAGGAGGAGGAGGAAGAGGAGGAGAAGGAGAAGAAGAGGAAGAGGAAGAGGAGGAAGAGGAGGAGGAAGGGGAAGAGGAGGAGAAGGAGGAGAAGAGAAGGAGAAGGAGAAGGAAGAGAGAGGAGAAGGAGGAGAAGAAAGGAGGAGAAGGAGGAGAATGAGAGGGGGGAGGAAGAGGGAGAAGGAGAAGGAGGAGAATGAGAGGGGGAGGAGGAGGAAGAGGAGAATGAGAGGAAGAGGAAGAGGGAGAAGGAGGAGGAGGAGGAGGATAAATGGTTGTTTTATTAATGGTTGTATTTCACTTTGAGGTACATATTGTACTTTAAGTGTATTTACTTTGCAGAAGAAGCTTTCACATGATAAGGTTTTTAAAATAAAGCCGTCAGCAGTTCTAACATCAAATTTACATTTAATTTAAAACACTTTTTCGAGTCCCAAAAGGATCCGATATTTTTCATTAATTTCTTTGTTGAGAAAACAACAACAAATGATGTAAACGTGAGCTTTATTTCTGTATTCTTTGCCCTCACATTAAGTGGAGGGCTCCCATTGGGCCAGAGGTTCAAAGTACTTGTAAAGTATTTGTACTTTACTTTTACATTTATATATTTCTACTCTTCTACTTTTACTCCACTTTTTACATTTACATTTAAACTTGCAAACAATTCCCCCCAAAAATGTATTTTTATGTTAATTATATTTACACTTTGAACTTCAATATGCATATCAAAAAATATATATAAATAAATTATAAAAACAGTGAGAAAGTGCAAAACAAAAAATAAATAAAAAAACTATAACAACTTTGACTTTAATTGAGAATTAGAAAAGTTTCCTTTGCACTGATCACATGCTCACATTCTGTCCGCTGTGCAGTCTCGCGGCAGGAAGCAGGATCGAGAAACTCGACCCAGCAGAAGCGTCTGCACTTCGGTCAGCCGTCCCTGTTTGGACAAAGTCTGGAACAACCTGGAAGAGACACAAATGAGACCACGTGTGCAAACATGAGATTATGATAATGTCCAAGGCCGATTACAGATTGAGATTCAGAGAACGGACAAACACACACACACACAGCTTGTAGGAATGTGTGACTCGTGGCCTACTTCTTGTGTTATGACGCATCACGTCGGCCTCTTCTCGCACAGAAATAATACATTTTAAAAAAGGAGTTGAATGCACTCTTATCCCCGTGTCTGCATAACCTCGGCCTGTAAATATTTACTCGAGACGACGGCGTGACGGCGCTGAATAAAACAAGTCGGCTACATCCAAACTCCTGCTTTTTTTATATTTTATTAAAACGCAAATCTTTCGCTACGTTTACACCGATAGCGCCCACACGACTTTGGAGTTTTAAAACCCCCAAAAGAATTAAATACAACCTGTTGTTATTAAAAGAGAACGATAAAACGGTTGTATTAGCAACCAATCTACTTCCTGTTTATGACGGGACGTGAATTACTTCAAAACGATGCTAAAAACACTCGATTGTTTCCGTTTTTAAACCGTGTTAGTGTGGATTCAGCCTCATAATGGTCCGGTTGGTGTCGACGGTGCCGATTCACCTGCTGGTGCAGTTGCAGTGGTACAGCGTCCTGGCCTCGGGGTTGTGGAGGCCGTACTTCTTCTGCTGGGGAAGGATCTTGTTCCTGCAGCCGTCGAGGTCTTTGTAGACGCCGCATTCGGAGCGCCGCTTCTCTGTGAAGACGTCCGAGCCGTTAATGTCGTGGAATCAACGACGCGATCTTCTACGACTACACTGCATTGTCTATTTAGAGTTTTAAAAAAAAATGCTGCAAACTACTTGGTTATTTTTTAGCAACAAAAACTAAAATACAAGTTCACATTTGAAACTTTCTGATTTTGTCAAAAGCAAAAACGTCCCGACAAAATGTGTTTCCCTCAAAACGTAATTCACAAAAACGTAACTTTCACAAGACAGATGTATTAAATACCTGCGATGTCCAGCTCGGCCAGAGCTTGACCTCCGGCAGGTAACGTGTTCCCCACTTCGTCTTCCCTCCCGGGTGACGATCCTGCGAGTCCCTCCGATGGAGAGGCGCTAACGTTGCTAACGGTGCTAGCGTTGCTAACGGTGCTAGCGTTGGCGCCGGAGGCCGAGTGGGAGCTCCTGGAAGGTGGAGGGAGGGTGGATGCTGCAGCAGCGGTGGAGTTGGACGTCCACACCACTTCTGTGGGTGCGGTAGTGTTCCCGCTGACCTCCGTTGCATTGGGAGAGTCGTACATCGAGGGCGGGTGCACCACAGCGTAGAGAGCCATTTGATACTCTTTACACCTGCAGGTCACAAACGACTCGTTTGAGAATTACGGCAAATACACGTATTCCCTTTCTAACCGAGAGTCGGATGAAAAGTTTGAAAGCACTCATTCAATACCAGTTAGCATTAGCTTAGCATAAAGTCTGGATACAGCTCTGTGCCCTAACAGCACTACCAGAAAAAAAAACACAAGCTATTGATTCCCTGCGTTTCCAGTCTTTATGCTAAGCTAAGCTAAAATAACTTGATAATTTCCAGTTTGTGTTCTGCACATACAAACCCACATACGGCGTCACTTACATGCCAAACCAGTTTCTTTCTTTGCACTGGAGCCGGTGGGAGAACTCGAAGCAGTGCATCTTCAGCAGGTTAAAGAACGTGTATCCCACCACCTCGGAGATCCTGTCGTCGGCCTCCGCCAGACAACGGTGAAACCTGCAGCGCGGAGCATTTCGGTTAAGAAAACGGCATCGAAGGAAACGCGAGGAATGGCGTCGACGCTCGGAGTGAAGGTTTCGTACTTGCTGTCGCAGTCGCAGTGAGACATGGTGAAGATGTTGCTGTTGAAGACCCCGAACTGGGAGTGAAAGGACAGGATGGTGTGTTTGCACTGGTCGTGTTCCCGGCAGCAGCTGTCGGTGTCTGCAAAAACTCCTGCAAGAGGGATCAATTACAAGATCAATAAAATTACCACAACCCGATTACAATTTCGTTCCATTCGGATGACGTATGAGAACTTCTGATTTAAGAGCCTCTCTGTTCACACTCTGGCTGCTAATCTTCATTGTGATCATTTTTGGGGGCGTGGCTTGAAGGGACGGCCTGTCAGTGTTGCTGACTCGGTGACTTTCTGCACGACTGCTTAAAAGTTCCATCTTATTTTAAGAGGTTTGTGCATTTCGAGTCATTCACCGACGAGCTTTCAACATGATTTTCTTCTGGAACAAACAGTGACTGTTTTAACACTTTACTGCAGGTGGCAGTAATGAGCCAGCAAAGGCAGAGAAGAAGACATTGATGTAAACAATGGAGATTTAAAACTTTTTACAAAAAAAAAATGGAAAGAGGGTGCCAGTGTGTTTCCTTTCATGAAAGTTAATTTTCACGTTTTGGGTCAACTCAAAATATACTTTTTTAGGGTTTGGTTGTACTTAGCTCCGCCCTCTCACTGCCGGTTCCAAAAAACCAAGATGGCAACCACCAAATTGTTTAACTCAGGCTTCAAAACAATGGATGACGTCATGGTGGATCACAGTTTGTTTTGCTTGCACTGTTGACACCAGTCAATACATTTAATGTTATTCACGCATTTCACATGAGAAAAACTAAATCTATATGGCCTATTTTTGTATTCTCATCCCTTTAAATCATCTTTGTGACCGCCTGACATTATGATCAATAATCAATTATCAAAGTGTGACACCAACGTACCCAAATCTGCATATGACGGCGCCTTGTTGCCGGAGCCGCACCACAGAGTGCCCGGCACAATGAAACCTCGCTTTACGCGCTGATGGGTCCCGACCTCTGACCTTCCGGCTTGACCTCCAGGGGAAGCCACGCAGACGCACAGCTCATCCTCCGCCGCCAACATGGACTCCACGTCGATAGTTTCATCCGGATGATCGGAGAACTCGTGCGCGCGCTCCCGGCACGCGGATACATAGTTGTGGACCACCGCCGCGTCGTCGCTCCAAGCGCAGCTGAGCAGAGCGCGCTCCCGGGACCACGCGCCGTGGTAGAGCCGCGGGGATGGAGAGGCCTGCTCGGGGTCACGCCGGAGGAAATTGTGGTGCACTTCTCCGTTTGGCAACCGCGTCGTCCGGCTGCAGAGGACCGAGGTTCCTGCAGCCGTCCAGCCGAGGAGCGACGCCAACAACACGAGGGCGAGAAGAGGAGCGACGCGCGTCATGGTGGCCGGAGAGGCCGCGACACCTGTCGTGGAAAAGAAAAAGATTCCTGCACCCACGGAGGACTTTAGGACAGATCCACAGACTCCAGGTCGGTTTTAAATGAGATGGGGAGGCGCAGGCGCGGTGGATCTAAAGCAAACACAACATCCAAATCAGCCGGAGTCATGTGACCTGTCAGTTCAGTCAAACATCACCCCCCCCCCGTTCTCACGCGCACATCACTGGCATTGGCCGTGACATATGCAAATGTAACTAGGTCATATTGATAAGTGACAGACCGATTTAAATTAATATGTGTCAAACTAATCAATATATATGGATTCATAAACGTGATATGACACAATAAATAAGAGCCACACTTTCTTCCCCCACAACATCCAACCTGAGACCTTTTGGCTTTAAACATTAAATAATAGAAGTTGTTTGGCCAAAGCAAAAACGTGCAATCAAAAACAAAGAACAAATTACATAATTTTGAGCTACAAAATAAATGTACAGAACAACAAGCCCAAGACCAGACTGGGAACGAACCAACTCAGAGACGTGGCAGGTGCAGCTGATTGGACACAGGTGGACTCAATTAGGGGCGGGGGCTAACAATCACACAGGTAAAAACATACAGAGGCAGGAAGTGAAGTGAACACAGGGACACAATAATAATACACACACTAAATAAAAAAACAAAAGCGTACACACACACACACTTTACATTAAAATGTGACAATCAATATATATTGATTACTAAATGGGATATAGTTTCTTATCCATTTGAATCCACAAATAAGAGCTGCACTTTCTTCCCACAACCGTCTACAGTGAGTCCAACTATAGTTCTAGATCTTTTGGGCTTTCTAAAGTCTGAGTGGAGCTGCCAGAGTTTGACTAGAAGCTGTTCGGGAGAGAAAACATGCAAGACAAGCAAAAATGAACAAATTACATCATTTTTAAGCAACATAAATACATTTTATTTTATTTTAATCAGATTTTGGGAGCCCCTGCTGCTTCCTGACGCTTTACAACCACTAGATTCCTTCTGATGGAAAATAATCAATGTTTTTATAAAAAAATAAACTTCATATGCACAGAAAACTCAGCAAAGTATTGATTTCCACTATAATTCTTTCTTTTTCTTTCACCAAACTGAACTCACTTCCTGATGACAGAAGCAGATGAGGATCCCATCCAGAGATTAAAGGGCAGACCTTCCAGAGTGCAACAGGTCCGTGAACCTTCACCCACTTGGATCCCGAAGGCACGTTTTATCAACAGAAGTCAAAGCTCTCTCTCTTCTCCGATTGGTTCAAACCTCGCCTGATGCAGCTGCCTGCTGGCACATCTCAAGAAACAGAGGAGGAAAAGGAGGTGCCCGATGTCTTTATTCATCAGCCACGTGTATGCTACAATAGGACATGCGTCGATATCAATGCAGAGAGCAACATGTTGATTATTTAGCCCAAAAAAACACGTTTAAATTTGCCGTTCGATTATAATGTTTCATGGATTTTCTTTGGAAAGTGAGCTATTGTTTTGTTCTAAACATGCAGCAGCATTTCTTCAGAAGAGAGCTCACACATGCACAGCTGGAGGTGAGGCAGTGATAATGAGACCCAACGTGGTATTTGTCAAAGAAACGCAGTACACGTCAACAACAACAACAACAGAAAAGTGAGTTCACATTATTCTTGTACACACATCCCACACATTAATATTTAACAAATGCGTGGTGCACGATAACACAATTAATCGAACGAGGTGGTGACAGAGATCAGCTGACGTCACATGACGTGATGAACACGGAGCAACGCGAGGACAGAAGCAAGTGGGAATTCCCCGTGTTTCGGTATTACATCATACTGTGTTAACGACAATGATAACGAGGGTTTTTCTATCGTCTCCTTAATCACTCTGTTCAGTCGTCGCCGCGCATCAGGTACAGTAAATGTATTATACGATAAGAGTTTATGATGCGGTATCGTGGAAAATTTATCAAGTTTAGTATTCAAAAAAAGAACCCAGAGGGCAACATCCATGTTGGTCACCTGAAGACTGTTGTAAATGTGGACCCGCACGTTGCACTTTGGAGACAAACCCACATAAATATCCGTCCGTCGTCGCTGGAAGACAATATTCGACGAGGGGGAAAGATGGAGAAACTAAATACGTGGAAGAGGGGAGACGCTTTAGTCCTCAAAACTGGGCGGGTTGTCGTTCAGCAGGACGTGCCAGCGCTCGATCTTCTTGTCTTTTGTTCTTCAGGCATTCGTACCAGTGCTTCAGACACTCCCCTTTGGCCTGGATGCCCAGCTGACATCCTCCTGGAAAGAAAGCATTCGTTCAGTACGTTAGCAGCTCTGCGGGGCGCTCACATGAAGGCGTTCATCGTTAGCGCCAAACGCAGAGCAGTTGTCGCTAGTGCCGCAGGTGTTTAGTCATAAACCATGATCCAAAGTCAGAGGATCACCAAAGTTATCACAATTCATCATGGGGGCAACATGAATGTGAATATCAAACTGTATGGAAATCCATACAATAGTGGTTGAGATATTTCAGTCCAAAGTGAAGACCAACCAGAATGCTAAATTTGTCCAGCTGAGACAGATGGGCGTGTCGTTGTTAATTAAGAGAGAGAGGATCCCCAAAATGTGTACAATTTATCCTGAGCTGAACATGAATAGTTTTACCAAATTTGCTAAATGTAGTACAACCAGTACGACTATTTCACTCAATACCACCAATGAATCACCGGGCTTCACTGTTTGTGTAACACAAATGTCTGTACGAAATTTAATGGCAATCCATTGAGTCTGTGAGGCTGTCCTTTTGTCATGAACCACAAATATTAGCTTAAGATAAATGGAAACTATGGTGGCTAATGATGCATGATCAAAATTCAGTTTTTACTCTTCATCCTGACCGGGAACATGATATGTCTGAACCAGATTTTCATAGCAATCGATTCAATAGACATTTCGCTTGAAACCAACAACGTGAACCTCATGGGGGCGCAAGACGAACACTTAGGATCCCCAAAGTTTATAGGATTCATCCTCTGGGCACCGTGAATATAAGCACCGAATTGCATGGCAATCCGTCAAGTAGGTTGTCGAGTTATTGTAATTGGGCCTGGAGTGGTGGACCGACCAATCAGAAGATCAGGAAAACGTGATTACGAGACACACTTACCGATGAAATCATTGGATTTCCCCATGTCGTAGTCCCAGACTGAGATGTCGAGGTTTTCTTGGCTAACCTCGCCATGCTTTATTTCATAACCAAACTCCTGAAACACAGTGATTAAACGTTAACCGAGATCCGGGTGAGAAGAAGACGGCGAAGTTCGTTGAGATGAAACGGACCTCGTTAAACTCCGGGTTGAGAGTCTTCTTTTTGGTCTGGGTCTTGTTTTTAGCTTTCTTCCCCATATCTGGTTTCAGACATCTGCAGCGCAAACATAAAATAGCACTGTTATTATTAAACATGTTAAAAACAAACGCATGTTACATTTGAGACTTTTAAATTACATTTATTCCTACTTACGTGACACGATAACCCGCTACATGTTCTCACGCGATATCACAAATATAAACACTTGTTTTGCAGACTTTTCTGCATCTTACTTTAAACCCATCTGAGCTAAAACCAACCAAAATAAACCTGTAATCCAGCTTTTAAAATATCAAATAGAAACATAACCTGAGCATCGTTCACCTATGATATACTATTCAAAATAAACACGAACCGACTAACACATTTTAATAATATTATAACTTTTGATAACATAAACCATGAAAAGTGGCTCTATGCGAACGTTTGTCTGTTACATGTGAAGCTAAGAGATGGTTAGCTTAGCTTAAAAAGAAAATGCCTACAGAGACAGGCTAACGGTTTTCCCCCTATTTCCAGTAGTTGTGCTAAGCTAAGCTAACCTCCTGGCTTTCGTGGTGTCCACCTTTCACATCTAAGTAAGAATAAGCAGATTTCCCCCCAAAATGTTGTGACTATCCCTTTGACCATAATCTGGAGGACCCGGCTGAGTGGAGCGCCCTACATTTTGACGAACGGGTCGGAGTACCCGTTGGAGTCCATCGCCGCCAGGTGGAGCGCAGCGCACGGACGCCCACCATCAGACGCCCCTGCTGGCTGTTGTACGTCAGCGACACCAGAATACGACCCCTCTCCTCTGAATCCTCCCCTCGTTTACCTGCACAAACAAACACACACATACAATATATATATATATATATAATATAATATATATATATTATATATATATATATATATAAAAATATATTTAAATATTAACATTAATATATTTAAATATTTATATATATATTAAAATATATATTTTTATATGTATATTCATATATATATATATATATATAAATATATATTTTTTTAAATATATATATATATATATATATATATATATATATATATATATATAAATACCACACATGCACACAAAGTAACAGTATTTAATTTCACTGATTTTAATGCTCCTTTGCCCTCTTTACATCTCTGGAGGGTTTTAGACAGTGATTATCATAATATCTACTAAAGGAGGATAACGTACATGCTTAGAAGGACCAAATGGTCGACATGTATATTATTATGCAGTGTGATTAACTCCAGAACCAGCAATGCATTCGTCCGTCTAGTTTGGTATTTCCTGTCTGTCGTTCTACAGAAAATTAGTCACGGTTATATCTTTTTTTTAATTTTTAAAGTAGTTTCATAAAACAGCTGGTCTCTGTAGTTTATATCATACAAACATGGGGAAACAGTCCATTTTGTTTGGGGACTATTTTCAGCGGCGGATTAATCCACATTTGGTGCAGCGAGGCCACTGATGGTGGAAACAGTGTATATCTTAATGATATTGAAGGACTTTAATGTGGATCGATCACGTCTGATACCCGATCCGCTTAATTAGATCAGTATCGGCTCGGCATGTAAGATGCTGATGGCACGGAGGAGGAAGGTATCGCACCGCGGTCGTTAGTGGATTCATTTACTGGCTGTTTATCGGTGTCAATAAACACTCAGAGTACTGCGGAACAGTCAAATCATATCCAGCACACGGCAGCTCCAGATCCACGAGCGGGTCTTACGTCGTCCTCATAGAGAGCCATGCCACGGGCCGAGCCTCCAACAGCCTTCTTCACCTGCACGGAGAATAACCAGCATCCTCGTCATCAATCAAAATCATCATCATCAAAATCACTGCTATACTCACTTTCTTGCTTCACATGTGTACACTATGAAGATGCAGCCAGCAGCTGATGAGGTAGCATAGCTTAGCATAAAGACTGGAAAAGGTTAAATAGATCCACCTCACGGGACTTCTGAAGCTCACTCTAAAGTCTCATTTTCATCTCGTTTGGGAAAAATGAACAAAAACCAAAGCATATGAAAAAAGGTGTTTGCGGGAAATCTTTATGCTATGCTAAGCTAAGCTAAGCGTAGCTTACTGGCTCTTGCTTCACATTGAGGCTACAGACACGAGAGTGGCGTCGATCTTCTTGTTTCACTCTCGGTAAGAAAGCAAATAATCGAGTTCATTAAAAGCTTTCCCTTGAAGAAAAGTCATATTAAGGTTCATTACCAGGTGGTAGCTGCTCTGGTTTTAAATTTGTCGTGTTTTTTTTTAGCGTTTCTTGCTTTTATTTTGCGAGAAGAACGTTGCATGCTCCTGAAAATACTTATTCATTTAACGTCTTGATCACCTTCTTTACCTTTATGAGGTAATGAAGTATTTCAATTCAACTCACCTGGATCACTCGCTCCAAACAAACACTGAAGTTCTTCTTCTGGTTGAACTTCAGTTTCTTCAGAGCGACTCGCGTCTCTCCGATGAACTCGTTGTGTCCGAACTTGTCCTCGTCGCTCACCGAGAGCCTGCAAGACGAGACCAGAGGGCGCCGTGAGGCTTCTCTTCGCCGCCGCCGGGAAAGGAAAAGTCCAAGGTCGGAGCTTACCGGAGGGTTTTGCGCGACATCTCGTCATCGTTGATGCCGTGGTAGACCAGGGTCTCGTTCCACACGGGGTTCAGGGTGGTTTTCAGGGTCTTGGTGCGAAGCTTGTTGGACTGAGAAGAAGAGATTCGTTACCGAGGACGAAAGGCGTGCGGCGCTCCTGAAGGGTTTAATGAGACGGGGGGGGGTCGGTACCTTACTGGCTCCCGGTAAGAGATGCAGCTTCACGTACGGGTCGGCGAGGCCGTTCGAGTCCATCGGCTTTAGACCCTGAGACACAGCAGAGAGGCACGAGGGTTAGAGGTGTTCAACGTTCTTCTTCTTCTATATTCAACATGTTTGATTGTTGGACTGCAAATCTAATTCACACTTATTGGATACGTAATTGTTTTCGTCTCCTCATTTCTTGTCTTTTCTCGCCAGTTCTCGTCTTTAATTGTCTCGTCTCGTCTTTGTTTTTGACTCGTCTCCTCCGGTCATCTCTTGTCGAGTCTTATCTCGTCTCGTTCCATCTCTCATTGGCTCGTCTTGACTTTCCCATCTCCTCCTAACGCACTTCGAGTTTGCTTATTGGTTTAGTCTCGTCTTGTCGTATCTTATTAGCCTTATGTTGTCTTGTTCTGTTTAGTTTTGTCTAATTTTGTCTTTCCCCCATCTGGTCTCGTCTCGTCCCATCTCCTTAAGTTTTTTCCTATCCTATTTAGTCTTAAATTGTCTTAATCCATTTGGATTTGTCTAATATTGTCCCATCTGGTCTCATCTGGCCCCGTCTGGTCCGGTCTCCCATCCGGTACCTTGGCCTTAGCGACGCAGCAGTGCAGCGCGTGGTTCTCCTGGTCGTACAGCAGACTGAACTCCAGCGACCCCAGAGTGGCTGCAAGAAGACAAACACGAGGAGCGCGTGAAGAAACAGAATCTGTTCCGTCGGAAAAGAAACCAATTTCCCTCCAAAGGCAGATAAACATTGATTTGTTCCTCTCGGGGATTCAACCCGCGGGGCCCAATTTACATGAATCACAGAGCCGGAGACGCTTTCACGTCCCGGAGAAGGAAAAGATCAAATCTCACTGGCGTCGTCCGAGTCGCATTCGTCCGAGTCCTCCGTTCGATCCGGTGGCGGGCGCGGGGCGCGGCGCTGTTGACCGCCGGCGGGTCGATTCCGGTCGCGGGAGCACGTGACGAAATGGAGCCGGAGACGGCGGCGTTGTCGCTTCCCCTCCGCGGCCTCTTTGTTTTCCACGCCTGCAGCGGGAAGCAATTAATTCTGTCTGAAGCATCTTTTTTTATACACGATGTGTATTTGTTGTTTGAACGTGGGCGGGGGGGGGGGGGGTATTCTTTACCTGAGGCGGGGGCCACCTGCTGAGCGTTGGCTCGAGGTGGTTTTGGAGGCCAACGCGTGGCTCTCGGTCCTCATTGGCGCCGCCGGACAGGACGGACTCCTGGTCGCGGCCGCCAGCCGGCGTCCTCGCTGTCTGAGGCCTGCTGCTGCGTCTCTGAGGGCGATGAGATGAACACACGACACACAAAGTTTAAGTAGAAATAAGGTAAAAGTACCACATTCAAGCTGAGAATTAGGATCAAAATATACTTAAAACAATCCTTACAGATCGGCTCATTAAAGAATGAAATCGTTTTATTTGATTGGAGGTCATTCTATGCTAAGCTACCCAGCAGTATATAAAGTAAATAATATATAATATATATAATTATGAGGGTTTGAATGCTGGACTGGAGTATTTTTTTTCTACTTTAACTTGAGTCAATTATGTGTTTACGGATGTATAATGATAGCTTAGATTTACAGTTCAAAATTATTCTGATTATATTTAAGTACCGTATCCCTGATGATGTGTTGGAGGTTCCTGTGGTCCACCGTGGCCCCCCGGACCAGAACCGTTCACGGTGCCGGTCTGTCGAGGTCCGGACAGAGAGAGGGGGGCGGGCAGACCCTGCTGGACTCTCCCCTTGAAGAACCAAGCTCCAGAACGCTTCTGCACCTGCAGGAGCACACAGGGAACCCATGACCGACCCCAAGAGAGAACCAGTGGAGTCTGGAGGCACAGCCACAGGTTCTAAAGGAGGAGGAGGAGGAGGAGGATGAAGAAGAGGAGGAGGAGGAGTATGATGAAGAAGAGGAGGAGGAGGATGAAGAGGAGGAGGATGATAAAGAAGAGGAGGAGGAGGAGGAGGAGGATGATAAAGAAGAGGAGGACGATGAAGAAGAGGAGGAGGAGGATGAAGAAGAGGAGGAGGCGGAGGAGGGGGATAAAGATGTGGAGGAGGAGGAGGAGGATGAAGAGGAGGATGATAAAGAAGAGGAGGAGGATGAAGAAGAGGAGGAGGCGGAGGAGGGGGATAAAGATGTGGAGGAGGAGGAGGAGGATGATAAAGAAGAGGATGAGGAAGATAAAGATGATGATGCGGATGAGGATGATAAAGATGAGGAGGATGAAGAGGAGGAGGATAAAGATGAGAAGGAGGATGAAGAGGAGGAGGATAAAGAAGAGGAGGAGGATGAAGAGGAGGAGGATAAAAAAGAGGAGGAGGATGATAAAGATGAGGAGGAGGATGAAGAGGAGGAGGAGGATGATAAAGATGAGGAGGAGGAGGATGAAGAGGAGGATGATAAAGAAGAGGAGGAGGATGAAGAGGAGGAGGAGGATGATAAAGATGAGGAGGAGGAAGAGGAGGATGATAAAGAAGAGGAGGTGGATGATTCATTTGCGTAATAATGTGTGAATATCTATAAAATCATTTTTAAAAGGCGTTTATTTCTTCCCTTTGGTTGGAGTCGTTATTCTGCGTCTGACTGACAGGAGAGAGCATTTATTTAAAGGCTCCGGCTCCCCGAAGCGAACTGCAGCGCCATCATCACAACGTTGTGTAACCGCAGAGCAGACCTCACTCTTCACGTTTCATATTGATCAAAACGCTATCTGTATTTTCTTTTTTTAAGAATTAAAAAGACGTTGAAAATAAATCATTTGGGGTTAGGGGGGGGGGGGGGGGGGGTTATTGAGGAGGTGTCAATGGAAGGTAATTTTCCAGGTCACTGGACAGTGAAATGCAATTCTGTGGGTAAAAAAGTCCAAAAGTTAGAAAAAGGTTCAATTCTCCGTTCTGCCCCCCTAAATTGCCCCCGTGATTTTATCAAACCACTCTGTTCTTCTCCTTCCTTCCTCCTCCTTACTCCTCTTCTTCCTCTTCCTCCTCCTCTTCTTCCTTCCTCCTTCCTCCTCCTTCCTCCTCCTCTTCTTCCTTCCTCCTCCTTCCTCCTCCTTCCTCTTCCTTCCTCCTCTTCCTCCTCCTTCCTCCTTCCTCCCTCCTTCCTCCTTCCTCCTTACTCCTCCTCTTCCCTCCTCCTCCTTCCTCCTTCCTCCTCCTCTTCCCTCCTCTTCTTCCTCTTCCTCCTCCTCTTCTTCCTTCCTCCTCCTTCCTCTTCCTCCTCCTCCTCTTCCTCCTCCTCCTCCTCTTCCCTCCCTCTCCTCCTTCCTCCTCTCCTCCTCCTTCCTCTCCTTCTCTTCCTTTCTCCTCCTCTTCCTCCTCCTCCTCCTCCTCCTCTTCCTCCTTCTCCTCCTTCCTTCCTCCTCTTCCTCCTCTTCTCTCCTCCTCCTCTTTCTCTTTTCCTCTCTTCCTCTTCTTTCCTCCTTCCTCCTTCCTCCCTCCTCCTCCCTCCTCTCCTCCCTCCTCCCCTCTTCCTCCTCCTCTTCCTCTTCCTCCCTCTCCTCCTTCCCTCCTTCCTCCCTTCCCCCCTCCTCTTTTCCTCTCCTTCCTCCTCCCCTCCTCCTCCTCCTCCCCTCCTCCCTCTCCTCCTCCCTCCTCCTCCCTTCCTCCTCCTTCCTCTCCTTCCTCCTCCTTCCTCCTTCCTCTTCCTCTTCCTCCTCCTCCTTCTCTCTTCCTCCTTTTCTCCTCCTTCCTCCTCTTCCTCTTTCCTTCCTCTTCCTCCCTTCCTCTCCTCCTCCTCCTCCTCTTCTTCCTCCTTCCTCCTCCTTCCTCCTCTCCTCTCCTTCTTCCTCCTCCTCCTCCTCTTCCTCCTCTTCCTCCTCTTCCTCTCCTCCTCTTCTTCCTCTCCTCCTCCTCCTTCCTCTTCCTCCTCCTCCTTCCTCCTCCTTCCCTCTCCTCCTCCTTCCTTCCTCTTCCCTCTTTTCCTCTCTCCTCCTCTCCCCTCCTCTTCCTTCCTCCTCCTCCTTCCTCCTCCTTCCTCCTCCTTCCTCCTTCCTCTTCCTTCCTCTTCCTCCTCTTCCTCCTCCTCCTCCTCCTCCTCTCTCTTCCTTCCTCCTTCCTCTCTTCCTCCTCTTCCTCTTCCTCCTCTCCTCTTCCTCCTCTTCTTTCCTCTCTTCCTCCTCCTCTCTTCCTCCTCTTCTTCCTCTTCCTTTCCTCCTCCTCTCCTCCTCTTCCCTCCTTTTCCTCCTCCTCCTTCCTCCTCTTCCTCCTTTCCTCCTCCTCCTCCCTCCTCTCTCCTCTCCTCTTCCTCCTCCTCTTCTTCCTTCCTCTCCTTCCTCCTTCCTCTTCCTCCTCCTCCTCCTCCTCTTCCTCCTTTTCCTCCTCCTCCTTCCTCCTCCTTCCTCTTCCTCCTCCTCCTTCCTCCTCCTCTTCTTCCTCCTCCTCCTTTCCTCCTCCTTCCTCTTCCTCCTCCTCCTCCTCCTCTTCCCTCCTTTTCCTCCTCCTCCTTCCTCCTCCTTCCTCTTCCTCCTCCTCCTTCCTCCTCCCTCCCTCCTCCTTCTCTCCTCCTCTCACCTCTTGCTGCTCATTACAGATTCTGCAGAGCCACACCGGACTCGTCCTGCTGTTGCTCCGAATCCCACATTTGCTGCACATGTGCTGCAAAGAGGCAAATACATATATTATATATATACCAGCGGAAAAGTACTTCAGCAAGAGTATTAATACCACTTGTACATGTTAGTGAAGTCAAATGTGATTAAAGTATTAAAACTGCAACGGTTCTACTAATAAATATACTGTCTTTATAATATAATTACTCATGCATTTGTGTAAAATAGGGATTTTACTGCTGCGGTTCATTTTGAACTATTTGAATACATATTTTCATCATGGATTCATCTGCTGATTATTAATTAATCATCAATCGATAAGATTGTTTCGATCGTTCTCTAAAAACAGTGAAAATAGTGAGAAATTATTGAAATTATTACAATTATCAACATTATTAGAAGAAGAAAAACATTCAAATCTTCGCATTTGAGAAACTGGAACCGTGAAATGTTTTGACATGAAAAATGTGTGCGTGCGTGTGTGTGTGTGTGTGCGCGTGTGTGTGTGTGTGCGTGTGTGTGTGCGTGCGTGCGTGTGTGTGTGGGTGTGCGTGCGTGTGCGTGTGTGTGTGCGTGTGTGTGTGTGTGTGTGTTTGTGTGTGTGTGTGTGTGCGTGTGTGTCTCTTTGTCTGTCTGTCCGTCAGCTGATCTCTCAAACAGTCCATCAGTATATTTGTGTGACTGCACGCTCGTGATCGTGGTTTTTATGTCGTTATTGACTCCTCGCTCCACCTGCAAGTGATCAATAACTGGTGATCAATAACCTAGTGATCAATAACCTAGTGATCAATAACTGGTGATCAATAACCTAGTGATCAATAACCTAGTGATCAATAACTGGTGATCAATAACCTAGTGATCAATAACTGGTGATCAATAACCTAGTGATCAATAACCTAGTGATCAATAACTGGTGATCAATAACCTAGTGATCAATAACTGGTGATCAATAACCTAGTGATCAATAACCTAGTGATCAATAACCACTTCAGTTTGGCCTCTCGTGCATTGATGTTTGGATTTGTAAACTAATTAGTTACTAATACCGAATTCTTCATTTTGTATTGTCGCACGAGAGGAAAATATTAAAATACAAATACCTCAGATGTGTACTTGAGTAAATGTACTTAGTTACATTCCACCACTGCATTAGACACACACACACACACACGCACGCACACACACACACACAGTCTCGAGACCGGGAGATGTCAGCGCACGGCCCACCAGGCGCTCATCGCCATGGGAACCTTCTCTGCATCTCACACAGTGAACACTAAACCCTGAGACGTCCTCTGGGGACCTGAACCACGTGGTTGGGGTGGGGGGGTGGGGGGGGGGGGTGGGGGGGGGTTAGGGTGTCTGCCTACTTTGTTGCACTGCACACACAGGACGGCCGTGACCCCCTGCGGTCCGAAGGACGTCCCGCACAGCAGGCAGTGCGACCGGCCGTCGCCGCACGCCGTCCTCTCGATGTTTTTCAGGCGACTGGAGAGGCGCCTGGATTAACACATGTGACTGAATGTAAAAAACAAAGTCTTACACACACACACACACACACACACACACACATAAATCATCCGACTCGGCGAGCATGATGTGATCATGTGCAACGGAGACAACAGTTTTTCCGTCTCACTCAATCCTCTCGTGCTCCGTGGCCTCCATCATGGCCGCCCGGGCCAGCACGCCGTTGATGATCTCCTTCTCCTCATCCGTGAGCTCCTCCCCCGGGGGGCCGCCAGACATGTTCATCGTCCACCCGATCCTGAAACCCAAAACAAACGCACGCACGCACACACACACACACACACACACACACACACACACACACACACACACACACACGTATGAGTATAAGTGGCATGAAAAGTAAAAACGCAGCTCCTCCAAAAAAAAGAGCATCGCTGAGGAGAGTCTGGGGAGCACAGCTGGGAACGTTGTCACAAACAATAGCTCACCGGGAGGCGACGCGGTGGATCGTCATGACAACGCTCCTTTTTACATTTCATAAATGTTTAAGGTTTAATGCCCTCTGTGATGTAACTGATTTTAAAACTGTAAACATATGTACTCTGAGCAGATGAGACTGAGATATGATATTTACATGTTTTCGTGTATTTTACTTATTCTATTTAAATTTTTTTATTTAAAAAAATAAATAAATAAACATAATTAATTCTGTTTATTTTATTTTATCTCCAAAAAAAAAAAAAACATTTAAAAAAAATAAATAAATAAACATAATTAATTCTGTTTATTTTATTTATCTCCAAAAAAAAACAAAAAACATTTAAAAAATAAAATAAAATAAACAGAATTAATTATCATTATTGTGATGATTAATTATGTGTCTGTTTGATATCTGTCTGGCATCCCATAATGAGCAGGAACATGCAGCAGCCAATTACAGGAATTGAGCTCGATGCTTCACCAGATGATGCAGATGATCTGTTCTATTATCGTGGATGTATTTATTTAGATAAAGCTCCAAATATTACACCATTAACACGCCAGCTAATGAGAGACTTAATTTAACCCTTAAAAATAACTAACAACCCGACTCAAAAGCCACTGGATGTCAGCAGAAACAAGACACTCTTAAATACACATTCATAACGTATTGTACTTGTACTGAAATCTGAGAAGATGAGAGAATATTCTGAAGTCGTGCGAGATGGGACGGCGTGGTTTGCCGGATACATAACTGTGAAGCCCTGCAGGCTGCAGATGGAACATGGAGATGCTTATGAGGCTTTAAGCTACCCGCATCCTGCTCCCACTAGCATTTTCTATGTTCTTAAGTGAAGGTCGTGACCTCGTGGTAAACCATCAGTGTTATGCAGATGTCATTAACTGTCTCGAACGTCTTCTTATTGACGTGTGTTTAATCAATTTTAGCCGGATCGAAACACGTGTGACGATGGCGGCGAGAAGTCTTCTGCGGGGGTTTGTGTGAGTTCTTAACAGATCGTCGGAACAGGATGAATTATAATCCCTTAACTTTCGTAAACATTATACATGCTAAACATTCTGAGCATGTTAGCATGCAGATGTTAGCATTTGGCACAAAGCACGGCCGTGTCAAAGTACAGGCGGCAACGCCCAATTCTGAAACTGTAACACAATGGTGAAGTTCCTTTCACCTGCATTCTCTCTCCTGACCACCAGGGGGCGACTCCTCTGGTTGTATAGAAGTCTATGCTTCATGTGTTAAAGCTGCATTCTCTCTCCCTGACCACCAGGGGGCGACTCCTCTGGTTGTATAGAAGTCTATGCTTCATGAGTTAAAGCTGCATTCTCTCTCCTGACCACTAGGGGGCGACTCCTCTGGTTGTATAGAAGTCTATGCTTCATGTGTTAAAGCTGCATTCTCTCTCCTGACCACCAGGGGGGGACTCCTCTGGTTGTATAGAAGTCTATGCTTCATGTGTTAAAGCTGCATTCTCTCTCCTGACCACCAGGGGGCGACTCCTCTGGTTGTATAGGAAGTCTATGCTTCATGTGTTAAAGCTGCATTCTCTCTTCCTGACCACCAGGGGGGGACTCCTCTGGTTGTATAGAAGTCTATGCTTCATGTGTTAAAGCTGCATTTCTCTCTCCTGACCACCAGGGGGCGACTCCTCTGGTTGTATAGAAGTCTATGCTTCATGTGTTAAAGCTGCATTCTCTCTCCTGACCACCAGGGGGCGACTCCTCTGGTTGTATAGAAGTCAATGCTTCATGTGTTAAAGCTGCATTCTCTCTCCTGACCACCAGGGGCGACTCCCTCTGGTTGTATAGAAGTCAATGCTTCATGTGTTATACCTGTTATACCCTTTTGGTTTGAGTGAAGGGATTCAGGATCTTGGAGAAGGTGAACTTGCATCCGGAGTAAACCTACGGAGAGAAAAACAAACAGAAGATAGAGAAAGAAAAGAGAAAGAGAGAGAGGGAGAGAGACTATTACTTTCAGACTACATCACTTCTGTGAAACCTTGAGGGGGTTCGTTGCACAAAGACTCGCTCCATGAAGCCGACTTCTGGGGAAAGTACTTCACCAATTTTAAAGAACTGTGTGTCCAGTTCCCTCGAGCTTTGGTTTCCGTAAACTTGATGTTGTTTTCCCGTTAACAGAATTATACCAATAACACCGCAGAGCAGGAGAAAGGATCCTGGTTCTCTTTTACTTGTGGTGCATGCGGCAGCTGGCTGACAAAGTGCTTCCTGTTTAACCCTCTCAAAGGAGGAGGAGCTGCCTGAGTCTTCCTCTTCAGACCAAGACCTGCATCCTCCGGGCCGCCAGACGGGACCATTCGTATTCACGTGAAGCGTATGTGCCTGAGGGTCTGCAGACTGTAGGCATCCAACCCTAACCCCATCTCAACCTTAACCCCCAACCCTAACCCCATCTCAACCTTAACCCCCAACCCTAACCCCATCTCAACCTTAACCCCCAACCCTAACCCCATCTCAACCTTAACCCACAACCCTAAACCCCATCTCAACCTTAACCCCCAACCCTAACCCCATCTCAACCTTAACCCCCAACCCAAAACCCCATCTCAACCTTAACCCACAACCCTAACCCCATCTCAACCTTAACCCACAACCCTAACCCCATCTCAACCTTAACCACAAACCCTAACCCCATCTCAACCTTAACCCACAACCCTAACCCCATCTCAAGCCTAAACCCACAACCCTAACCCCATCTCAACCTTAACCCACAACCCTAACCCCATCTCAACCTTAAGCCCCAACCCTAACCCCATCTCAACCTTAACCCACAACCCTAACCCCATCTCAACCTTAAACCACAAACCCTAACCCCATCTCAAGCCTAAAACCACAACCCTAACCCATCTCAACCTTAACCCACAACCTAACCCCATCTCAACCTTAACCCACAACCCTAACCCCATCTCAACCTTAACCCACAACCCTAAACCCATCTCAACCTTAACCCACAACCTTAACCCCATCTCAACCTTAACCCACAACCCTAACCCCATCTCAACCTT
>NC_046977.1:2355378-2367878 GCF_009769545.1 Cyclopterus lumpus | reverse complement strand
GAGGCATTTTAGCTCCATGAGACTATGTGGGCTGACTAAGAGCTGCAGGGCCACACACACACACACACACACACACACACACACACTCACACACACATAATGGATTCATGTCAGCACACAGAGTGAGTGAGTGTGTGTGTGAGCGCTGCAGAGAGGAAAACTCTGACAGATTGCGTCATCCTCCCTCCTGTGTGTCCTGTGACGCCCAGAGGCCTTCAGGCTGCTCGGACTTCATTAAAATATTCACAATTCATGTTTATGGAACAAGAACAATTTGCTTATTGTTAATAAATATAAAATGTAATACTTTATCTAACTTTTCTATAGTAACAATTCCCGAGGGAAATAATTATAATAAGAGAGAATGCAGCTTTAACACATGAAGCATAGACTTCTATACAACGAGAGTAGTCGCCCCCTGGTGGTCAGGAGAGAGAATGCAGCTTTAACACATGAAGCATAGACTTCTATACAACCAGAGGAGTCGCCCCCTGGTGGTCAGGAGAGAGAATGCAGCTTTAACACATGAAGCATAGACTTCTATACAACCAGAGGAGTCGCCCCCCTGGTGGTCAGGAGAGAGAATGCAGCTTTAACACATGAAGCATAGACTTCTATACAACCAGAGGAGTCGCCCCCTGGTGGTCAGGAGAGAGAATGCAGCTTTAACACATGAAGCATAGACGTGCAAAATAAACCGCTTGAAGCTATCGTTTACTTTTCTGCTAAATCTTAGAGCAATAAATACCCTTCTGCACTCGTATCTTCTGGGTTTTACCAAAAGCCTCTCACTATAATTTAAGATGTTCTCTTGGCGATGACGGACTGCAGCACAAACGTCCACTTGGGGATAATAAAGTTTATCCATCTCTCTTTCTATCAGAGAATGAAGATGAGGGACAGTTCAAGTGTTGGTGGAGGGCATCGGATCAGAAGTCAGATCATCTCAGCACACCTGGTTCAGGAGATCGCATTTCCACTATTATTACTTACGGTACACAGAACTCTCCCCGAGGAGTCCAAACACTCCCATCGGAGTTAGACTGGAACATTTCCACTGAGCGACACACTCATCCATCCCACTACCCAACTCCTCTTTCCCCACAGTTGTCAATTCCCTCGTCAACCCACCATCATCCATTGATGCCCCCCCCCCCCCCCCCACACACACACACACACACACACTGCACCACTCTCCACTGAGGCTTGTCAGACTCCTGAGGAAGCAGCTTATTGAGCTTAGTTCTGCAAAGAGGCTTCACCACCTACTTTATCCCCCTGTCTGATGGCTCTGTGGGGATGGTTAACTCATAAAACACATGCATACAACCACAATGACTCCTGGGTAAAAAAAAAAAAACAACAACAACCGCGGAGTAATCCGGTCTTCAATCCCTACACATCGGAGGCTGAAAGCTTTGACGTCACTGCGTTCTTCTAGAAATGACTGTGCGCTAGTCTGACTAGCGGAGGCGGACAACAAAACACGAGGGAGTGAAAGACCTGCCGGCGTTCAGGAGGATCACAAGTAGGTCGCGGGATGAAAAGTAGGAAGGGCGACACGGCCTCGGGGGGAAGACCGGTCTGTCCGTCCACTTCCACTTCAAATATCTCAACAACTGTCGGATGGGTCGCCGTGACATTCGGTGCAAGCGCTCGCGGTCCCGCCGCGATGCTTCGTAACGACTTTGTGTGATCCTCTGACTTTTCCTCTAGCGCCACCATCGGGTTGAAAAATGTGATTTATCCTTTGTGACTGAATCTGCAAAGGGAAATGTTTGCACGCTAACGGGCTAAAATAAGATGCTGAACGCGGTTAAGAGTATCAGCATGTTAGCATTGTGAGCTTGTTAGCAAGCTAACTTTAGCATTTAGCTCAAAGCACAGATTTGACTAATTACAGCCTCACAGACTCGGTCCACCACTTTGGTTCAGACGGAAATATCTCAATGACTATTGGATGGATTCATATGAAATCTGTGAGAGGAATTGTAATAACTTTGGTGATTCTCTGACTTAAAATTTTTATGTGTGCAAACTTTGGTTTATGACAAAATTCCTGCAAAACTATCTGTCTCAGCTGTACTGTGTGTGCACTCTACTTGGCACGCTAATATGCTAAGATAACACGATGAACACTGTATTACACCTGCTGAACATCAGCATGTTAGCATTGTGATCGTGAGCGTGTTAGCACACTGATTAGCATTTAGCTCAAAGCACCACGGTGCCTATAAGCACAGCCTCACAGAGCCCAACGCATGGCGGTTTGGATCCGTCTGGATCTGGTGGCCTCTGGGTTTAAGACCGTTGAACTGAAATCCCGCAATTTATTGAAAGTAAACCCCGATCTCTCTTTCACTCGCTCTCTTCTTCACAAAAGGACACTTTTTGAAGCAATCTGTTCGGATCACACCGGTCATCTGCCGAATTTCTGCAAACCGAGAGCAGATTTCACTACTACGGGGGAAAAAAAACACAAATAAATGCAAATGGCAGTTATAATTAGCAGCTTGTGGCCATCTGCATGTGTGTGTGTGTGTGTGTGTGCGGATGACAGGAGTGCAACGTCCATATGGTGAGTGGAAATCACACATTCTGTGGGGTTCTGGTTGCGTGTGTTTATCCACCGGAGGCAGCGCTGAGGCCACTAAACAGAATGCAAACCTCAGGCTCATTATCCGTCACTCTCGGTCTGTTTGTGTGTGTGTGAGGCGGCCGGCTGGGGGTTCGTACGACTTCACGAGGAGGAAGTCAGCCGCTAGAGTAAAGACAGAGATGGAACAACGGGGGAGAAACGAGGTCAGCGGAGGACCGACAAACACCCTGAACGTGTCGTGAGAGGACTCATCTGTCGACGTTCACTCTCCCGTCTAAACAGAGGCAGTGAGCAACGTCGTTGTCCGTGTCGTTGGCGTTTACTCTCACCGATGGACGGAGTAATCGTGACGTCGCGCGCTGTTAGCGTCAAGCTTTCAGGACTGGCATTTTGGCCGTCGCCATCTTGTTTTTTTGGAACCAGAAGTGGCACAAGAAGGTGGAGAACCAGACCATGAGGCAATGTGTGCTTTATGGTCTGGTTTACTCCAAACGCGGTACAGATCCTCCTGATTTAACAATGTGTATAATATCTTACAACATTTTTGTCAATGTTATTCCTCAACTGGCAAACCACGTTCTGAAGGGTGGAAGTGTCTAAACCTGCATTCTCTCTCCTGACCACCAGGGGGCGAGTCCTCTGGTTGTATAGAAGTCTATGCTTCATTTGTTAAAGCTGCATTCTCTCTCCTGACCACCAGGGGACGATTCCTCTGGTTGTATAGAAGTCTATGCTTCATGTGTTAAAGCTGCATTCTCTCTCCTGACCACCAGGGGGCGACTCCTCTGGTTGTATAGAAGTCTATGCTTCATGTGTTAAAGCTGCATTCTCTACCCTGACCACCAGGGGGCGACTCCTCTGGCTGCATTCTCTCTGACCATAAAACAGGGGATGCTTTAGGGGCGGGGCTACAAGGTGATTGACAGGTCGACTCCTCAACAGTCGACCAAACCAACGGATCACGTCAGAACGACTGCGTCCACGTCTTATTTTAAGTCTATTTTCTTACAAAAGCCAGCAACACGCGTCAATTTTTCAGCCAACAAAAAATACAATTTGTAGGATTTTTACTAATTACAGCGTGTTAATTCTTGGGAGGTAGAGCCACAAAAATGCTGGATGAGAAAAATAAAAAATAAAACTATTGCTGCTGGAGATGTTAGTCGGACATTCTCACCCCGAGGCCCAAGACCGAATATCCAGGTCACGGAGAGGAGACCTCCCCACATAGCAGCATGTAATAGCACCACAGTGGTTTTATGCTTACAGCTGTGTTCCTGCGACACACACACACACACACACACACACACACACACACACAGCCCTCACCCTCTCTGACTGCACAATCCAAGAGTTCCTGTGACGTGCAGCTAATCAAACTCTCGTGGGCCCCGTTCCCGCCGCGCTGAGAGAATTCCCAAGCGTTGGAAAACAATAACGCCTCAGCTGCAGATCGGAGGGGTGTGTGTGTGTGTGTGTGTGTGTGTGTGTGGGTGGGGGGGAGTCAATTATTGTACATTTCAACCGTTCAAAAATTGCTAAACGTTCCACAGAATGAGCTCACGGAGAACGATGGGTAATGCCTTGTCTTTCAATTGATTGCTTTGATGGATCGGATCAGAATGGACTCGACCCGGAAACCTGACGACGACTTGATGATGGAAGAGACGGGTGGCTTTACAACATCTAGAAATAATTATAAAACCACGGACATTTATTTACCTTAAACATTAGGAATGTGTGCTGTGTGCATAAACATGTTGGAGGTTATTATGAAGACCACCAGGGGGCGACCCCTCTGGTTATATAGAAGCCTATGCTTCATGTGTTAAAGCTGCATTCTCTCTCCTGACCACCAGGGGGCGACTCCTCTGGTTGTATAGAAGTCTATGCTTCATGTGTTAAAGCTGCATTCTCTCTCCTGACCACCAGGGGGCAACTCCTCTGGTTGTATAGAAGTCTATGCTTCATGTGTTAAAGCTGCATTCTCTCTACTGACCACCAGGGGGCGACTCCTCTGGTTGTATAGAAGTCTATATAAATGACTCTACTTCTCTTGATTCATTCCCTCAGTAAACATTGTAAACATTAGTTTTTGGTCTCAATCTCTAGTTTCAAGTCTTCTTCAATACAGCGTGATGTTGTAAATCATTGTAAATGTGAATTATGGTCATTTAGAGTCAAACAGACCATAAAGCAGGGTACACTTTAGGGGCGGGGCTACACGGTGACATATACGAGTTCTCTACATCACTCCTCCTCAGTCCAAATATGCACATCTGCATCATCATGCATGAAGAAAAAACAGATTTTGTAGCTGCAAACTCAGCTTACTTCAATAAATGATTCTTCTGGTTGTTTATCTCTTAACTAACTACGTGAACCTTCTTCGATGACTTGACGTCCAAGTCTTAGATGGGACATGAACTCAGGATCTTTCCCCCTTCATAAAGGTACGCTGACCCAGTAAAAAAGATCCTTCCTAATATCCTAATTGCTCGGGTTGCATTATCTTAACCACATAACGTCTCCTGGAGCTCACACTGACTGCAGTTAATTTGCAACTAAGATGTTTTTGCTGCACTCAAGACAATTAAGTCTTCAATGCCAAAATCTCCAACTTAAATAAAACACACCACCCACAGAAGGAGATGTTTTCCCTGAGTTCAGCAGTGGGCTGTCGAGTCGGCCCCATCAGTCAGCACCCGGGCGCTCAGCACGCCGTATAATCCAACGCCACCTCCAACACGTACAGTCAATACAGCTGATCGGGGGTCAAAGGGAGCATTCAGCAGGGATTACAGGGAGCATGGGAAAGCTCCTTCCTTTCTTCCTTCCTCCCTTCCTTCCTTCCTTCCCTCCCTCCATCGTCAGCTTCCACTTGGCTGCTGCCGCTACGCGTTAGCCGGCGAGCTACGTCGCGCTGACGGGTGTTTCTGTGGAGGCCGACCGGCGAGATGAAGACAAAAGACTCCTCATCTCTGCCGTGGACGCTCTCCCACTTTTCTAGTCTATTGTTGTCTTTATGAATCATTTGCTTTATTTGAATACCAGTTTGTACGCTAAATATGTAGCTGGTTAGCTTAGCTTAGCATAAATATTGATAAGCAGGGGGAAGTTTTGGTCCAAAACGTGACAAAACAGAACATTGTATGTTTCTGTTTTTATAATTAATAAAATATTAATAATAATAATACATATATATATATATATATGTACCTTTTAGCTATGAAGCAAATGAAGCCCTCCAACGAAGTCCTACTGAACAAAATCTATTCTGATATTACCGGATGTATAATCTCTAAGAACTGCAATATTGCACATGTAGATCCTCTTATTTAAATGTTCTTTATTTACATACTTTTCTTCTGCTGTACATTTTTGTCACTTAATGTCCATGAAAATTTAGAGAAATAAAGAATAATTCAACAAATATGGGCCGATATAACATTACAAGATTAGTAGTAGAAAATAATCTTGATAATATCTTTTTCAGCTATCTGTGTATAATACTTTAAATAAAATGTAAACACCACAAATATCTGATCACAGTCACATGAATCCTAACCCTTTTTGCACCTAATTGTTATGACATTTAAATAGTTAATAGTTTTTTATAATAATTATTATAATAATAAATAATAAAAATAATAATTTTCTTTGGGGAAATATCAGAAAGGTTCCTTCAGATTCAGCAGATTTGTTATTTATTTTTAATTCAGTATTTGTTGATGAGCATTTGAGCTGATTGAAGGATATTTGACTGTTTTTGAACATCTCTAAAATATTCCGTCTGCAGCTGTGAACCTGGAAGTTAAAGCTAAAAAAAGGTCCTTTTAACAATATCAGCGAAGCTCTTAAAGACCATTTAAAAATAAAAAATGCCTGTCTTACCCGAGGCTTTCAAACCGATGTGTTGTCGTCGTGGTTGTTGTTGTTGTTGTTGTTGTTGTTGTCTTCTTTCTGTCGGGATGGGAGCTGCTTCAGTGAGACAGAAAGTGGCTCCGTCTCGGCATCCAGCGTCCTCTCCGGTCCTCTCCTCCTCCTCACTGCCTCCTCAACACACACTGGAGGAGAAGCCCCGCCTCCCCCTCCCCCTCCCCCCCATCCCCCCATCCCCCCTCCCTCTACCCCCCCCCCCCCCCTCTCTGTTTAACTAAATCCATCCACTCTCATCTCATCAGAAGACAAAATGGTGATTGCTGGCAAAGTGAACTTTATGAGGAAAAAGGAGCTTGAATACCGTTCACTGAGCACAACGTCTCCTCGTGGAACTCAAGTACTCAAGTACTCCATGTACTCAAGTACTCAAGTACTCCATGTACTCCATGTACTCAAGTACTCATGTACTCCATGTACTCCATGTACTCCATGTACTCAAGTACTCCATGTACTCAAGTACTCCATGTACTCCATGTACTCAAGTACTCCATGTACTCCATGTACTCAAGTACTCCATGTACTCAAGTACTCAAGTACTCCATGTACTCCATGTACTCAAGTACTCCATGTACTCAAGTACTCCATGTACTCCATGTACTCAAGTACTCCATGTACTCAAGTACTCCATGTACTCCATGTACTCAAGTACTCAAGTACTCCATGTACTCCATGTACTCAAGTACTCCATGTACTCCATGTACTCAAGTACTCCATGTACTCAAGTACTCCATGTACTCAAGTACTCCATGTACTCCATGTACTCAAGTACTCCATGTACTCAAGTACTCCATGTACTCCATGTACTCAAGTACTCCAAGTACTCAAGTACTCCATGTACTCAAGTACTCCATGTACTCCATGTACTCAAGTATTCCATTTAAGGTCCAGTTTGTAGCATTTTGGGGAATTTATTAGCATAAATAGATACATTTGTGTGTTTCTTCTTCTTCTTCTTCTTCCTTCTTCCTTCTTCCTCCTCCTTCTCCTCTTCCTCTTCCTCTTCCTCTTCCTCCTCCTCCTCCTCCTCCTCCTCCTCCTCCTCCTGACCCCTTCAGATTGATCCGGTGACCCTTCTTAGGGGCCCACGACCCCTATGTTGGGAACCACCGGGCTAAACTTGCTGACTGCACGTGAAGGTAATGAAAGCAGCTACCGTAGCGTTGATGCTTCGGCTTTAATAATGATATTTAAAACGTCACGCCGGGGACATCACTCTGCAGAATGAGTACTTTTAATATTAATACTCTTGAGCAATATCAAAACTTCACATTAATGTGAAGGTCTCGTATTTTTTCTTCTTTTACGTTTGACTTATTTATTACCGCTCGATTAATTATTCATTATACTTGATTAGGTTTTCATGTCTCCTGCTCTTTGCTGCCGTCATGCTGCACATTTCATCACCGTGGGAATAATAACGGAAAAGCATATTTTTTATAATAATACCTAATATTACTGTATTTTGAAAGCATTTTTTTTACTTAAAAGATCATATTTCTTCATCCTTTGCTACATTGAAGCCGCCGCTCCGACATGTTTACACGACGCGCCACAAAAGGAGCTCGTATTCATGCGCCGCGCTTTCTAACAGGGTCTATTTTCGGGGGCTGTATTCGCCTCCGGGGCCGAACAGCTGCTCTTGTTATTGTGTGCAATACAACGCAGATCCAACAGGCCGCGTCGCCCCGCGCAGTTAGGAGGTCACGGAGGGCGTCGTCCTATTGTTCGAGTTCACGTGAGCCTTTTATTATAACACGAGTTCTACGCCGACATGTGAGGCCTTCAGGTCGAGGGTCGAGGGTCTTCTTCAGGTCTTCACGTCTTCAGGTCTTCTTCACGTCTTCATGTCGAGGGTCTTCACGTCTTCAGGTCTTCGGGTCTTCAGGTCTTCTTCACGTCTTCATGTCGAGGGTCTTCACGTCTTCAGGTCTTCAGGTCTTCAGGTCTTCTTCACGTCTTCATGTCGAGGGTCTTCACGTCTTCAGGTCTTCGGGTCTTCAGGTCTTCTTCACGTCTTCATGTCGAGGGTCTTCACGTCTTCAGGTCTTCACATCTTCACGCCTTCAGGTATTCACATCTTCAGGTCTTCATGTCGTCACGTCTTCAGGTCTTCACATCTTCACGCCTTCAGGTCTTCACGTCGAGGGTCTTCAGGTCTTCACGTCATCGCGTCTTCAGGTCGTCACGTCTTCAGGTCTTCAGGTCTTCACGTTGTCACGTCTTCATGTCTTCAGGTCTTCAGGTCTTCAGGTCTTCACGTCGAGGGTCTTCAGGTCTTCACGTCTTCACGTATTCAGGTCTTCATGTCTTCATGTCTTCATGTCGAGGGTCTTCAGGTCTTCAGGTCTTCACGTCGTCACGTCTTCACGTCTTCAGGTCTTCAGGTCTTCATTGAACCGTGGTGGTTTTGTCCCGGAGGACCACTTCCTGTCCTCCAAAAGGTTCAGCTGAAGTTAAACAACTGCCGGTCCTCCAGCTCGTCCAGCGGTGTCTGCTGTTGCCCTCTTGTGGCTCCTTCACGGTAATGCCTGAACCCTTCCCCCCTTCCCCCCTTCCCTCCTTGCCTCCTTGCCTCCTTGCCTCCTTGCCTCCTTGCCTCCTTGCCTCCCTCCTATTTACACTCCATTGAACTCCTCACATGGCCCAAACATTTTTCGACGGCTCGGAGATTCGCATAAAATAAATTGTTACTTCAACCTTGAAAAATGTGCCAAAACAAGCTCTGGTTGAGCAGCGAGACGCGAGGAGAGCGAGGCTCAACCGGAGGCCACGTCGTGTTAATAAGAGATAAAAGACTCAGAATCACATTGAGGATTCAGCGGTACCTGAATGCATCATCTCCAGGCCCGAAAGACAGGAAGTGATGCTGTACAACAGAATAAAAGAGGGATTTTACTTAAAGATTATTATTGTAAGCAAAACATAATAATGGACAGATTAATCAACAATAAAAGATAATTGTGAGTTACAGACTATCACTTTTCATTATTTAGAATTTACAAGCACACATACATGTGTTTTAAAGCACATTATAATGTAGTTGGAAGAAGATTTAAGTGTTTATTAATGACAAACACAATATGAATGACGATAAAACAGTTGTTGTTACACTTTCTTTAATATCTAAAGAGGCTTTTGATGTCTAAAACAATGAAATTACGACCATGAAATCAGCAGGATGAAGAAGAGTGTCTCTGTGTGTGTGTGTGTGTGTGTGTGTGTGTGTGTGTGTGTGTGGACTCCAGTTGCAGATGTTTTCACCACAAAATGAACCAGTTTGTTAATTAAACTTCAACGACCCGCTCGAGGTGTTTTCTCTCACGTCCGACTACTTCTTCTCTCACATTTACATAATTAAGCGCCGGTCACGCAGAAGAGGAGCAACCTGCCGGCGGAGGAGCACCTCGGCAACCAGATCAAAGAGTGTGTAGCAACAGAGATGATCAGAGTGTAGCAACAGAGATGATCAGTGTGTAGCAACAGAGATGATCAGAGTGTAGCAACAGAGATGATCAGTGTGTAGCAACAGAGATGATCAGAGTGTGTAGCAACAGAGATGATCAGTGTGTAGCAACAGAGATGATCAGAGTGTGTAGCAACAGAGATGATCAGTGTGTAGCAACAGAGATGATCAGAGTGTGTAGCAACAGAGATGATCAGTGTGTAGCAACAGAGATGATCAGTGTGTAGCAACAGAGATGATCAGAGTGTGTAGCAACAGAGATGATCAGAGTGTGTAGGGGGGTTGGGGGTTAAGGTTGAGATGGGGTTAGGGTTGGGGGTTAAGGTTGAGATGGGGTTAGGGTTGGGGGTTGAGGTTGAGATGGGGTTAGGGTTGGGGGTTAAGGTTGAGCTGGGGTTAGGGTCGGGGGTTAAGGTTGAGCTGGGGTTAGGGTCGGGGGTTTAGGCTTGAGATGGGGTTAGGGTTGGGGGTTAAGGTTGAGATGGGGTTAGGGTTGGGGGTTAAGGTTGAGATGGGGTTAGGGTTGGGGGTTAAGGTTGAGATGGGGTTAGGGTTGTGGGTTAAGGTTGAGATGGGGTTAGGGTTGTGGGTTAAGGTTGAGATGGGGTTAGGGTTGTGGGTTAAGGTTGAGATGGGGTTAGGGTTGGGGGTTAAGGTTGAGATGGGGTTAGGGTTGTGGGTTAAGGTTGAGATGGGGTTAGGGTTGTGGGTTTAGGCTTGAGATGGGGTTAGGGTTGTGGGTTAAGGTTGAGATGGGGTTAGGGTTGTGGGTTAAGGTTGAGATGGGGTTAGGGTTGGGGGTTAAGGTTGAGATGGGGTTAGGGTTGTGGGTTAAGGTTGAGATGGGGTTAGGGTTGTGGGTTAAGGTTGAGATGGGGTTAGGGTTGTGGGTTAAGGTTGAGATGGGGTTAGGGTTGTGGGTTAAGGTTGAGATGGGGTTAGGGTTGGGGGTTAAGGTTGAGATGGGGTTAGGGTTGGGGGTTAAGGTTGAGATGGGGTTAGGGTTGGGGGTTAAGGTTGAGATGGGGTTAGGGTTGGATGCCTACAGTCTGCAGACCCTCAGGCACATACGGCTTCACGTGAATACGAATGGTCCCGTCTGGCGGCCCGGAGGATGCAGGTCTTGGTCTGAAGAGGAAGACTCAGGCAGCTCCTCCTCCTTTGAGAGGGTTAAACAGGAAGCACTTTGTCAGCCAGCTGCCGCATGCACCACAAGTAAAAGAGAACCAGGATCCTTTCTCCTGCTCTGCGGTGTTATTGGTATAATTCTGTTAACGGGAAAACAACATCAAGTTTACGGAAACCAAAGCTCGAGGGAACTGGACACACAGTTCTTTAAAATTGGTGAAGTACTTTCCCCCAGAAGTCGGCTTCATGGAGCGAGTCTTTGTGCAACGAACCCCCCTCAAGTTTTCACAGAAGTGATGTAGTCTGAAAGTAATAGTCTCTCTCCCTCTCTCTCTTTCTCTTTTCTTTCTCTATCTTCTGTTTGTTTTTCTCTCCGTAGGTTTACTCCGGATGCAAGTTCACCTTCTCCAAGATCCTGAATCCCTTCACTCAAACCAAAAGGGTATAACAGGTATAAAGGTATAACACATGAAGCATTGACTTCTATACAACCAGAGGAGTCGCCCCCTGGTGGTCAGGAGAGAGAATGCAGCTTTAACACATGAAGCATAGACTTCTATACAACCAGAGGAGTCGCCCCCTGGTGGTCAGTAGAGAGAATGCAGCTTTAAGACATGAAGCATAGACTTCTATACAACCAGAGGAGTCGCCCCCTGGTGTTCAGTAGAGAGAATGGAGCTTTAACACATGAAGCATAGACTTCTATACAACCAGAGGAGTCGCCCCCTGGTGGTCAGGAGAGAGAATGCAGCTTTAACACATGAAGCATATACTTCTATACAACCAGAGGAGTCGCCCCCTGGTGGTCAGGAGAGAGAATGCAGCTTTAACACATGAAGCATATACTTCTATACAACCAGAGGAGTCGAATAAGTGAACATGTTGACTTAATTTATTGTCGTCTACCGTTTGGTAATTTTTTAACATTTGCATGCGAGATACATTTTCATGGAAGGACGGAAATAAACCGGAGAGAAAAACCCAGAAAGACAGCGAGACTAATGACAAATGACGGATAAATGCCAAATTCATGACCACGCATGCTCAGAGCTTAAGGTCAATGACGTTCAGACTGAGTGTGTGTGTGTGTGTGTGTGTGTGTGTGTGTGTGTGTGTGTGTGTGTGTGTGTGAGACACACGTCTCTGTTCAGTAATGTCAATAATAACCCTCCGTATGAAGTCCTTCAGAGGAATTGTCCAGATGCTGCTTGTTCGCTCTATATGCCTGGAAGTGTGTGTGTGTGTGTGTGTGTGTGTCTGTCACAACCCATCAGCTTGTATCCCTTGTGGTGACATGAACAAAATCTAGCAGAGCGGTTTTGAGTCTCCTGAGACTCGTGAGTGGGTGAGAGAGTGAGAGGGTGAGTG
>NC_046977.1:2312878-2350378 GCF_009769545.1 Cyclopterus lumpus | reverse complement strand
GCTTAGCTTAGCACAAAAGACAAGAGGAAACATGTGTTCTTGTCCAGTTTAAAACAAACAAGCTTCAGCGTGTTAATCTGTGCCGTCGGGGGGGGGTTCTTTGTATTACCTCTGGACAGAGCCGTGTCCAGTCTTTATGCTAAGCTAAGCTAAGCTAACCCAGCTTTCACACACGCACTGCAGCGCTGAGATCATGTCGAGTCTGGACGCTGTAAGAATGTTCCTACAATGTCGAAATATTCCTTTAACTGCTTTACTTTGATTAACATTATCGGAAAGACATGAAGTGTGTGTGTGTGTGTGTGTGTGAGAACTACTGAATCTATATATAGTGCCAAAGCGGAGAGACGTGTGATCGCTTATTAAAACTCTTAAAAATTAAGTACATGTGGTCCTCAAAACGGTACACAAAAAAACATTAGTCTTAAAAAAAAAAAAATAATAAAGAAAATAAAAAAACAACAACAAACAAACAAGAAGTAATGGAGAGAACAAAAGAAAGTAATATGCACTTTAAAAAAAAGAAAAGAAAACTTTTTCTTTTTTTCTGGCAGCCGTGTGTCGGCGGCGTTTCGACGACCCCCTGAAACGTCAGCACGCCGTCGCTCTGAAGAAACTCCTCTAAACATTATATATATATATATATATATATATATATATATATATATATATATATAAATAAATAATGTTTAGAGTCCACCGGGGGAATCGAGGCTCGACTGAAACTGCTACGCCGCTAATTTGAAAGAAGATGCAGCAATAAGGGCGTTCGGCTTGAGCTCAGGAATGGTTCACTAACAGACACTGTGTATCCCCCCCCCCCCCCCCCCCCCCCCCCCCCCCACACACACACACACACAAAAAAAGAAAAGAATAAAAAGGCCTGAATTTAAAGTTCCTCTTCAAGGCAGTTCTGGCAGCAACAAAAAGGAATTCATGTTTAGAAGTGGATTAGGAATCAACAGTAAATATGGTGTTACACTACAATAGGTCTTCAGACACGTTAATCACAAAAAAGGGGGCGGGCCTCCCACCGCTTTAAAACAGGACGAGTGGAGACTTACATATATATATATATATATATATATATATATATATATATATATATATATATGGCTGATGAGAAATGTGGATGAATTCATGGTTTAAAAGAAAACTCCTCATTTCCGTTGACCCCCCCCCCCCCCCCCCCCCCCCCCCCCCCCCCCCCCCCCCCCCCCCCCCCCCCCCCCCCCCCCCCCCCCCCCCCCCCCCCCCCCTTTGGTAAATAACAAAAAATAAACACAGAAGAATGTGAGCAAAGGTCAGCGGGGCGGTTCCCCCTCTGAGGAGTGAGAGTTACAAAAAGGATTTAGTAAGTTCGGCTTCTCCGAGGCTCTTCTGATGATCATCACAGTGGTTTAGAATTCAACTAGAGGGAGAATGTTCACAGGAGGAGCCTGGTGTCTGGCCTCTCTCTCTCTCTCGTGTGTGTGTGTGTGTGTGTGTGTGTGTGTGTGTGTGTGTGTGTGTGTGTGTGTGTGTGTGTGTGTTTCCATTGTTCCACGTCATTACGGTCAACGAGTCTCAGGCGTCAAGGTGCGGCTGGCGGAAAAAACTGTCGGGGATGGAGATCCTGAAGAGAGACGAAAAAAGAAAAAGATAAAACATGATTTATTTATTATTTAGCTCACAGCTTAAAAAACACACACATTTTATATTTAAACATATTCTTGAAAAAAAAAAGAAGGATGTACTCGACATGGAGACGGATGTAATCGAAGATGGCGACACTGGAAAACCCGAAGCTTCATGACATCCGCCCACAAACCACCGGGAGACGTCACGACGACCACGTCCAGATACAGAAATGTTGACCCCCGTGTGACCCCTGTGTGACCCCCCCCCCCCCCCACCCCCACTGTGCTTAGGATGGAACGACCCGCCTGAGGAGATGAGGCTCGCGGAATCTGTCGCTTTTAAAATCACATTTTTACAATCCGTCTTCTTTACAGCTTTTAGTTGTTTTTAATTCCGTTTATTTATTTGTTCTTATCGTATCGATTGGCTTTTTGTTTCTCTACCTACTGAAGCCGAGGATATTCTGACCCACTGTCCAACGACCGAGCCGCGGACAGACGTCACGAAGACGTCATGCAGACGTCACGAAGACGTCACGCAGACGTCACAAAGACGTCACGCAGACAGACGTCACGCAGACGTCACCCAGACGTCACGCAGACGTCACCTAGACGTCACGCAGACGTCACCTAGACGTCACGCAGACGTCACGCAGACGTCACGCAGACGTCACGCAGACGTCACCCAGACGTCACCCAGACGTCACGCAGACGTCACGCAGACGTCACAAAGACGTCACGCAGATGTCACAAAGACGTCACAAAGACGTCACAAAGACGTCACAAAGACGTCACAAAGACGTCACAAAGACGTCACGCAGACAAAACACGCAGACAAAACACGCAGACGTCACCCAGATGACACGTAGACGTCACAAAGACGTCACGCAGACGTCACAAAGACGTCACGTAGACGTCACAAAGACGTCACGCAGACGTCACAAAGACGTCACGTAGACGTCACAAAGACGTCACGTAGACGTCACGCAGACGTCACGCAGACGTCACGTAGACGTCACAAAGACGTCACAAAGACGTCACGCAGACGTCACAAAGACGTCACGTAGACGTCACGTAGACGTCACAAAGACGTCACAAAGACGTCACAAAGACAAAACACGCAGACAAAACACGCAGACGTCACCCAGATGACACAAAGACGGCGCACACGCAGACGACAACAGACGACACGCAGACGGCTTGCAGACGACCAGGAGCCTCAGTGACAAACGACAGTTCGAGCTGCTCGCTGCAGCACGAACTTTGCAAGAGCAGCTGCTGCGCGGGAAAAAGGTCCGCGGGCAACGCCCCTTCATTCCCGTTAGGCTCTTAATGTGAAACTCGTGCAGTATTAAAAAAAGGTAAAATCTTCGGTAATTCTTAGTTGTTAAAGACAAAAAAACGACATAAGCTCTTTTGATGCAGATTACTTGAACCCCAGTAAAGGTTGCTTTTCACCGCCGGCTCATGTTTAACTTGAGGATTTACAGCCTCATGTGTTTGTTTATTTAATTCTAAATGAGCAGCATGTCAGTTCATTTACCCGGAACTGATAGAGCACTGGGGTCAAAGGTGAATCTCATCTGAAGCTCTTCTGCTGCGGCATCAGGCCCACGTTCTCATACACTCTGGAGCTGTCCTCCCTCATCCTGCCAACACACACACACACACACAGGCGCGCGCACACGCACACACACACACACACACACACACACATGAGACACTAAGCGGCGAGGTTTAAATGTGCCTCCCGGGCCTCCGTACTCACTCTGTGCAGGTGGGAGTCGGGAGGGGAGTGCACGGGGGCAAAGGGCTCTGCTCTCCCCCGGACAGGTCGGACAAGGAGTACTTGATGTTGGTGTACTCGCGCCCTTTAATCTTACTTTTCTGCGGAGAGGAGCGACAACAGAGAGAGTTTAGGAGTCAGGAATTTAAAAAATAAAATAATAAAAAGCGACGTAACCCGGCGCCCACCTGCTCCTCCTCGATGCGCCTCTGCAGCGTCTCGATGTAGTGCTGCACGGCCATGTAGATGAAGCGGTACTGCGCCTCCGTCTGCACCATCCCGGAGCGCTGCGAGCGGACCATCTGGATGGTCTTCGGCACGTCGATGTCGCAGTCCACGCCTGCAGCACCCAAAACAACAAACAAACAAACAAACAAACAAACAAACAAACACGGCTGTTTTCACACGGCGGACACAAACACACGGACGGCTCTGGACCGCGAAGGTGATAAATGTGAGTTTGTGTTAGTTTAGAGGTCGTTGAGCGCCAGCTGCTGAGCATAAGATAGATAAGGGTTTATTGATCCTCAGGGGGGGGGGGCGCATTATTAAAAAAAACATGTCGTTAAGAGAAAAAGAAAAAACTAAAAAGCCAAGTTAGAATAAGACTTAAATACACCTCTGAATATCGTAACTGTCAATTAATTCATTGATAAAAACACTATTTACGAGTCTGAGGACTAAACAAAAAGGAGGAGTTTTAGTTTTTAGACGCTTTAGAAACAGGAAGTCTAACAAAAATCTACATTTTAAGTAAATATTCTGCAGCCAAATCCAATAGTTTAGAGGATATTACACCTTTTGTTTCTTTATAACACATTTAATATTTAATATTCTTTACAGTTTAATAAAGTAGTTTATGAAGACAAGCCCTACTTTTGGTTTATGGAGCGTTTTAAGCTCGAGGACACGGACTCGGGTCGAGCAGAGCCGGGAATCGAACCGCCGATCCTCTGATGGAAAGACGGACCGACTACGGCAGCGTTTGATGGACTCACCTTTTTCTCTGATCACATCGATCAGGATGTCGATCACGATAAATGTTCCTGTCCTCCCGATTCCAGCACTGAAGAGAGAGAGAGAGAGGGAGGGGGAGAGAGAGAGAGAGAGGGGGGGGGGGAGAGAGAGGGGGAGAGAGAGAGAGAGAGGGGGGGGAGAGAGAGGGAGAGAGAGATGGGGGGGGAGAGAGAGAAAGAGTAAGAGTGTGAGAATGAGAGAGTAAGAGAGAGAGAAAGAGAGAGAGAGAGAGAGAGACAGCAGAAAGAGTAAGAGAGAGAATGAGAGAGGGAGGGAGGGAGAGAGAATACGAGTAAGAGAGAGAGAGAGAGAGACAAACTTTAACACGTTTGATCTCTTATGTTGTCTGACAGAGGATTTCTGGGTAATGTATTTGTTTCCTGTGTGAGTGTGTGTGCGTGCGTGTGTGTGTGTGCGCGTGCGTGTGTGTGAGTGTGTGCGTACCTGCAGTGCACCGCTATCGGCCCGGCGTCCACGATGCTCTCCTGCTTCAGGTTCACCTCCTCCAGGAAGTCCAGGACGCCGCCCGGGTCGGTGGGCACGCCGTGGTCAGGCCACGCCCTGAAGTGGTACTGCCACACCGTGCGCTCCGTGTTGCCCTGGAGACGGCGAGGAGAAATCTATATTTTAAAAAAAAGACGACACACACACACACACACACACACACACACACACACACACACACACACACACACACACACACACACACACACACACACACACACACACACACACACACACACACACACACACACACACACACACACACACACACACACACACACACACACACACACACACACACACACACACACACACACACACACACACACACACACACACACACACACACACACACACACACACAACTCACCTGTCCGACCTTGGACAGCTTGAGTTCCCTCAGGATGTAGTCGTGTGCCGACGTCTCTCTGACGTTGCGGACGCGCATCGCTCCGTACTCCTTCAGGGCCGACATGTCCGGCCAGTACTTCACACATTTACTCTGAAAGAGACACCAGGGCTTTTACTTTGAAAAGGGTTTTTCCTCCGCAGGCCACAGTGTCGAAAATACTACAAATAAAAGTACAAAAAGTATTGTATTATAAGTATTAATGTGCGATTAATCACTTTAATGTTGCAGCTGGTTCATTTTAATTACTTCATATAAAAACATCATAATGTATTTGTTTATTCATACTTTGTAAGTAACAACAAATCAAATAAATGAAGTCGAGAAAAAAGTATCTCAAAATGATGAATTACACAATTAAAATACTATTGCTAATAAAACTTTGTGAAAGAAGTACTTTTACTTTGAAGTTCTGGATTCTACTTTTTTAGACCAACGAATTTCTCCGTCCACTGAAGGAAAATATAATTTGACATTAAAAATGACAGCGCTCTGCTCGTGTGGAGGAACCAGGAGAAGAGTATTATGGGGTGTTCTTCCCGGTCGAGCGCGAGCCGCTCACCTTTCCTCGCTCCACCTCTTTGGTTGTCATGACGATGACCCGGGAGTTCTCCTGGAACACCATCCTCCAGAAGTCGCTGATGGTGTTCTGCAGACAGCCCTGCGTGGCGATGTAGCTCTTCTTCACCTTCGTGCTGTTGCACTTCGGGTCCAGCTCCGGCTACACACACACACACACACACACACACACACACACACACACACACACACACACACACACACACACACACACACACACACACACACACACACACACACACACACACACACACACACACACACACACACACACACACACACACACACACACACACACACACACACACACACACACACACACACACACGAGAAAAAAAACTGAAAACCTGCAGAATGACCGATCAACACAATTCTGATGTTATCAAGTACAGTGTGTGTGTGTGTGTGTGTGTGTGTGTGTGTGACGTTACCATGACAGCAGATACCACCATGATGATATTGGCGTTGATGTAGTCGGAGCCCGGCTCACTTGGCTCCCTGTCGTTAAGCACCACCCGCGTGTGGTCGACTGGGAACACAAACAAACAAACAAACAAACAAACAAACAAACAAACAAACAGTTGCAGCTTTTAGAATCGCACTCGGGTGAAAGCGGGCTCTCTTATTAATGTATCTTCCTCACAGGGCAGGATGTTCTTGTATCGGTTCTTGTTCTTGTTCTCCGCTCTCTGGCCCTCTTTGCGGCTGTAGAGCAGTTTGCACTCCTGCTGCTGCAAAGTCTGCACGGAAAGAGAGCGAGGGGAGAGTCTCAGCACGCGGCGAGGAACAATACGACAAGACAGATATGACATCATGAGATACGACAAGGTGCAATACGACAAGATGCGACGCGGCGAGATACCGTAGGATTCAACTTCATCAAATATGACATCGTAAGATGCGACAAGATTCAATACATACAATAACAAATGTGACGATAAGATAGAACAACATTCAATATGATGACACTCTGAACCCCAAAACGGTTTATCGCAGCCAGCAGATGGAAAAAAAAAAAAAAAGGTCTTTATCGTCAGGTTTTTATATTTCCAACGGTCCCTGAATGCATCAAGTGCGACGAACGCAAAGCGACATGAACGAAGCTTAAAATTGGGATATTTCATCACATTTAAAATAGTTTTGCTTTAACCAGTTCCTGTAAAAAAAATTTTAAAAAAATCTGTGACTCTTCGACTGAACTTCAGGCTGCAGAGCGGCTGTAACATTTAAATAGTTCAAAATAAGAGCACGGGGAGCCTCCATTTTGGAAACATGTTGGATATATAGATTCAAGTGTATTTCCAATATTTGTACAAAATAAATCAAAGTTTTTCATGACTTATTCTGCACTAAAGACAAGTACCACTTCTCTCTCCTTCTAGTCACGGTGGCTCATTTTCCAAAAGAGGAGCAGAACTTATATATCTCGCAGCAAGGAAACGGGCTGAAACTGCTTGTGGGATTCAAACCACTCACCTCAAACTCTTCCCAGAAGCCCTGTTTCACTTTGTCCGTGGCCTCCGCCAGTTTGCTCAGCTCCCGCACTCGACTTTCAATCTCGGCGGCGTTAATGCGAGTCGTGTTCAGGGGCTGGAAGGAAGGGGGCAGCAGGAGTCAGGGAAACCTTTCATCTTACCGGCGGACATGAATGAAACGGACGTGAGGTTCACCTGCTTGAGCTGAAGCACGGTGCCCAGAGTCTCCACCATGGGGTTCTTCTTGTAGTGCTCCACCAAGTCGGTGAGGGAGTCGAACTTCTCCCCTCCGCCGACGTCGTACTTTAGGTCTTGCTAGAAAAAGAAAAGAAAAGAGGCCAGTTTTACCATCACGAGAAACATGTACAAGAAAACCAGCTTCAACACATGAAGCATAGACTTCTATACAACCAGAGGAGTCGCCCCCTGGTGGTCAGGAGAGAGAATGCAGCTTTAACACATGAAGCGTAGACTTCTATACAACCAGAGGAGTCGCCCCCTGGTGGTCAGGAGACAGAATGCCGATTTAACACATGAAGCATAGACTTCTATACAACCAGAGGAGTCGCCCCCTGGTGGTCAGGAGAGAGAATGCAGCTTTAACACATGAAGCATAGACTTCTATACAACCAGAGGAGTCACCCCCTGGTGGTCAGGAGAGAGAATGCAGCTTTAACACATGAAGCGTAGACTTCTATACAACCAGAGGAGTCGCCCCCTGGTGGTCAGGAGAGAGAATGCAGCTTTAACACATGAAGCATAGACTTCTATACAACCAGAGGAGTCGCCCCCTGGTGGTCAGGAGAGGAATGCAGCTTTAACACATGAAGCGTAGACTTCTATACAACCAGAGGAGTCGCCCCCTGGTGGTCTAGAGAGAGAATGCAGCTTTAACACATGAAGCGTAGACTTCTATACAACCAGAGGAGTCGCCCCCTGGTGGTCAGTAGAGAGAATGCAGCTTTAACACATGAAGCATAGACTTCTATACAACCAGAGGAGTCGCCCCCTGGTGGTCAGTAGAGAGAATGCAGCTTTAACACATGAAGCATAGACTTCTATACAACCAGAGGAGTCGCCCCCTGGTGGTTAGTAGAGAGAATGCAGCTTTAACACATGAAGCATAGACTTCTATACAACCAGAGGAGTCGCCCCCTGATGGTCAGGAGAGAGAATGCAGCTTTAACACATGAAGCACAGGTTTCACTTTTCAGGTTTCCCACCTGGTGTGTTACAATCTCTCCTCTCATCCACACTCATGAGAAAGCTTTTTAAATCTAATATTTGTAAATAAATAATCCAGTGAACATAGTGAAGTCACTTTACTGCAGGAAGATCAACAGTAACCTGATTACAAAAGTGCATGAAAAGACTGGGAGGGGCTTAACACTGCTGCACACATTGACCGAGAGAGGTACATTTTGGACATTTTGAGCCTCCCTCAAGACGCACCGGCGTCAGGAGGACACACAACTTGTATGAAACGGAGCGGACTACACACGTGACGGCGTTACACAAACATGCGCGGATCATTGTATTCATGTTGCACAGCAGCGAAACGTTTCCAATAACAAATATCTGCAACCTAAAGAAAACAGCACGACCTCGTAAGCCGGAGAAAAGCAACCAGAACATCTGGATCCTCGTCGGCTCTCAGCAGCTCGTCTTAATGTTCCCCGACATTCAGGTGATGCTCGGTGCGTCTACCTGGCAGCGGATCATCACGTGGGTGACTTTGGGTTTGTTGTCGCTGCTGTCCGTCTTGTCGTCTCCCGTCCGGACCGACAGGACGAAGTCCCCGGGGTGGCTCTGGCTCTCCCTCACCAGGAAGCTGCCGTTCTTCCCTTTCTCCGTCAGCAGCTTCTCGGCCTCGCGGCCAGACAGGTGTCCGTGGAACCATCTGGCAGAAAGACACACAAACACACACACACGCACGCACACACACACAAACGGTCAAGATACGTTCGGGGTCCGTGCATCGTCTTTGTTTCCGTGAGGTAAGAACGGATGTTTAAGGCTCATAAATTCGGTTAATCAAGGGCCAAAGACAGAGTTTAGTTTTTTTTTTTTGTTTATTGATTTTTTGTTTTTATTATTGTCCGCAAATAAATTGAATCGATTTAAATTAAATGACACTGAATTGAACTGATTAGAGCTTGGAGTTGAGCCGCTACTAGGAGTCAGCTGAGGTGGTTCGGGCATCTAATTCGGATGCCTCCTGGACGCCTGAGGCACGTCCAACTGGGAGGAGACCCCGGACACGCTGGAGGGATTATATCTCCCAGCTGGTCTTGGAGCCAGAGCTGGAAAGTGTTGCGGGTGAGAGGGAAGTCTGGGTCAGCCTGCTGGGTCTGCTGCCCGGACTAAGCGGTTGAAGATGGATGATCTGATTAGTTAACTTAACAGACCTAGTGGAAATTGTAAAACTGTATATCAATACCTTACTTTGTATGGAGCTGGTTTTAATGTTAAAAAAAAAGACTGTAGCTATAAGAATGTTTTGCTGCAAGTTGAATCAGCCATGTGTTAAAGCTGCATTCTCTCTTCTGACCACCAGGGGGCGACTCCTCTGGTTGTATAGAAGTCTAAGCTTCATGTGTTAAATCGGCATTCTCTCTCCTGACCACCAGGGGGCGACTCCTCTGGTTGTATAGAAGTCTATGCTTCATGTGTTAAAGCTGCATTCTCTCCTGACCACCAGGGGGCGACTCCTCTGGTTGTATAGAAGTCTAAGCTTCATGTGTTAAAGCTGCATTCTCTCTCCTGACCACCAGGGGGCGACTCCTCTGGTTGTATAAAAGTCTATGCTTCATGTGTTAAAGCTGCATTCTCTCTCCTGACCACCAGGGGGCGACTCCTCTGGTTGTATAGAAGTCTATGCTTCATGTGTTAAAGCTGCATTCTCTCTACTGACCACCAGGGGGCGACTCCTCTGGTTGTATAGAAGTCTACGCTTCATGTGTTAAAGCTGCATTCTGTCTCCTGACCACCAGGGGGCGACTCCTCTGGTTGTATAGAAGTCTACGCTTCATGTGTTAAAGCTGCATTCTCTCTCCTGACCACCAGGGGGTGACTCCTCTGGTTGTATAGAAGTCTACGCTTCATGTGTTAAAGCTGCATTCTCTCTCCTGACAACCAGGGGGAGACTCCTCTGGTTGTATAGAAGTCTACGCTTCATGTGTTAAAGCTGCATTCTCTCTCCTGACCACCAGGGGGCGACAGAAGTCTATATAAATGACTCCCCCAGTAAACATGAGTTTCTGGTCTCCGTCTCTAGTTTCTGGTCTTCTTCAGTCCTCACTCGGCACCCACCTCTCCGACGTGGGGTCCGCACAGTTGAGCGGGTACTTGAGCTCGATGACGTCTCCGTTCTTCTCCTTCAGCTGCCCGTGGTGCTCCATGTAATACTGCACCAGCTCCGCCAGGGTGGCGAACTTCTCCCCGCCGTACAGGTCGTAGTAGTCGCCGGTGTTCTGGATCTTGATGTGAGTGACGGCTCCATTTCGCCTGCAGAAGGAAAAAGAAGAAGAAAAAAAAAAAAGCACAAATTGTCAAATCAGGGACACAAATAAATAAAAACAAATCAAACTAATACGTGAAGTATCTCCTCACTGAAAAGTGCTGCAGTCATAATGAAAATTAAAATGACGTAATTATATAGTATGACCAAGAATGTAAAAAACAAACAAAAAAACACACAAAACATCTGTTATTTGGAAGAAGAAACTATTCAAAAAGGCGCTGATATTTAAAAAGGTCTTAAAAAAAGGAAACGCTCCACGTTTTTGTGACGCACACCAAAAATAAAAACTGCCGAGTCGTCGTTGGTGGACCACCGGCGTCCCAGACAATGGAAAAGGAAGAACTTTGTGACAGATCTGAAGCTTCGGTACAAATGAGCCTGAACGGAGAAGCGGCGGTTCGATCCCGGCAGCGGACCGAGTCTCCTCCGAGTTGTTTCCACATAAAGTAAAAACGATGAGACGCAAATAACTTGTGACTGCGTCAGCTAAACCGAGTTAACGATACGTCATCTTCCAGAAATGTGAGACTCGGGACCACAAACCATCTCTTTTTCTTTTCTTTTTTTTTTACGAGTAAAAGGACTTCCTTCTTTGGAGGACACTGGCTTCACGCCAGCAGGGTTCACGCTTTCTAATTATATTATTTTTTAAAGCTGTTAAACGAGCAAACAGTTGCAGAGCGACACCGGCGTGAAGTCCAATATTGACTCTCCCTTTAGCCTCGGTGGGAAACATCTGGCCCCTCGGCGGCTCCCCGGCTGGCCGCCAACTATTGAGAATATTGAAATATTGATGAGCGCAGCATTTAGCGAGCCGGCCGACGGCCTGCTGAAAGCGAAGCAGGTGGAATGTATTTAACATCAAGTCACGATGCCCTTTACGCAAACGTACTCCTTTCATCTCGTTGCCGGTGCGCGTTTCATTCGCCTGAAACGTTAGTGATGCAAAACAAACATTTACAAGCATTAGAAAACATTTATCACCTTCTTGTTTGGAAAAATTCACTCAACGAAGGACTATTTTAACGAAAAGTTATTACGCTTGGTTTAAAAAAAGAAAAAAAGAGACTATTAAATAAACTACATGAATAAAAACCAGGAAATGACCCGCCTCGACATCCACGTATGCTCAAGGGGAGGCAACAATACTTTCAAAATAAGAGAACCCAACAGTCAGCATCAAGCTGAATGCATCACGTACCGCACTGAGAGGGTGAAGTCTCCTGGATTGCTCTTGCTGGGTCGGGCTAAAAAGCTCCCGTCCACCCCTCGAGTCAGCAGCAGGTTTTCAGCCTCCACACCTGTGATGTTGGGGTGGAACCACCTGGAAGAAGAGGAGGAAAAAAGAAAAAAAAACAACATCCCCCATTTTATTTATCTGAAAACTTTTAAAAGATGCAAAAATAAAAACTGCAGTTGCACCAAAACTTCACCTTTCAAAATGTGTCTTAAATAAAAAGAAATACAGAACACATAACAAACATAACATTTTCTGTCTTTTTAAGTATCACTGTTCCTTTGCACCGGACTCCCCCCCCCCCCCCTCCGCCCACTGTCTGTCTGGTTCACACCATCAGCCAGTGTTCGGCCTGCCTTTGTTCGCCCCTCTCCATGTTGAATATAGTACCCTCCAGTGTTGTGTGTACAAACAGTCCGTCCTCTTATCCAAGTACTTCTTCATTCTCGCTCACTATTTTTTTTTTAGCAACATGCACCAAAAACTACCACAAATCTGATTCACTTTGCTGAGGTTTAGTAATATATCATCTATAATTAATATTTACTTTAATGATGCGTTTGTATTCTGTTTCTCCACTCTGGTTGTACAACTGTGTATACATTCTATTGTGTATTATATGACAGATAGTAGTAGTGGACAAAGTACTAGTAGTAAACCTGAAGTACAAATCAGCCCTAAAACAGAGTATAACAACTCTATTCCAAGTTAAAAACTAAATGCAATACTGTACTCAAGTAAAAGAACAAAGAATTAACATATACTAAACATAGAAGTACTCATTGTGCAGAATGGCCCATCCCATAATCATAAACATTGTATGATTAGATGATAATTATTGATGCATGAATGGGTTTAATTAGCAGAGATAAACAACGTTTTTATTAACCTATAATAAAACATTATACTTTATTTGTCGATCACATTTTTATATCGTTTTTAAGTAACTAATAAAATTAAAAAAGTAAAACTACTCCCGTTTTCGTGGCACTAAGAAGGTGTTTTATTCTACTTTTAACGAGCACTTCCCTTCCCCGTGCGCGTGCGTTTTATCCACCTCGCATTAACACCTCCAATCTCCCTAAAATAACCCCTCTAACGTCACTGCGGCCGCTTCCCAGCCGGTTGTTTACTAACCGCCACATCCTTCCTCAGACGAGTTAGCACGGTCGCCCGTTACACCGTAACACCGGTGTGTTAAATGAAGCGCTCCTCAGCTAACTAGCTACTCAGCTGGTTTTTTTTGTTGTTGTGTGTGTGTGTGTGTGTGTGTACACGCAGCTAGTTTACGGACAGACAGCCGAGGTCAGTTTAAAGTGAGCTTCCTCCGCGAACACAATCAGCGGCCATTGTTCTCCTTCTTACCTCCGGGATGTCATTTTCTTTGGTGTTGGTCTTCTCGCTTCCTCGCTGGCAGGTTTAGCAGAAGCTGCAGCCTAGCTGGCCGAGACGCTTTCTCTCGCGCGCCCCCCCCTCCTCCCCCCCCCCCTCTCTCTCTCCACCGCCGCCCCCCCCCCTGAACCCCCGTTTCCGCTTCGTTCACAGAATAAACTGCTTCATCGGTTCGCAGCCGGTGAAAAAAAAAAATGGGGGACCGAAACCCAGTCACGGAAACTGAGAAGAAACTGGAAAACAATAATTATTCTATGAGTTGAACAAAAAAAAAAAAAAAAAAAAAAAAAAGTCTGTAGGCCTCGTAGACTTCTCGGCACGTCGATTATTGGACGTCACCAAACATGCGACAGATTAGAGGGGTGCGCGGATTTTTTTTTGTTTTTGTTACACCGACACTCCCATTTAAAAAAAATAAATAAATAAAGCCACAGAGTTTCAGACCGTCCGGCTCGAATTAAAGAGTCCTACCACTTTTTATTTTTTTCGCGCATGCTCATTGGCAGCGTTTTCTTTTTTTTTTTTTTTTTTTACGAGAACTGCGGCGCAAGCGGCGTAAGCGGTGCAAGCGGCGCAAGCGGTAAGCGGCGCAAGCGGTAAGCGGCGCAAGCGGTAAGCGGCGCAAGCGGTAAGCGGCGCAAGCGGTAAGCGGCGCGTCTACGGGATTCTTTTTTTTTTTTTTTTGCCGCGGTAGCGTCAAATAAACGCAACATTCCGCAGCCCACACATCACGTGGTCTAAATGTTAAAATACATATCCAAGCTGCAAAATAAAATAAAAAATGAATACTCTTTTTTTTTTTTTTTTTTAGGATGTCAACTATTCTGGAGTGGTGGAAGAAGTACTCAGATTTTTACTTAAGTCAACGTATTGATACAACTATATAAATAATAGAGTAAGCTATCACAATATATACAAGTATCACAAGTAAAAGTATAACACATATTATATTATTGGATTATGATTATTGATAGATTGTTTTGTGCATTACTTCAATATTGCAGGTGGTAAATGTGAAAAATAATAATATTACAATTTCTATGTTGCTTTAAAAAAAATTCTAATTCTGAATCAGGAAAATGAGTAAAGTTTTCGACAAAAAATACAAACAAATACAATATTCCCCTCTGAGATGTAGCAACACCCTTGCACATCTTTTCTTTAATACATACACTTTTATTTTATAATATATATACTTGTTTTAACGTTTTAACTTGTTACTTTGCTTGTTTGCCATATTAATTTTTAAATGAAGTCTCGATTATGGTTTATCGTTATATATGCACCTGCCACCTAATTCCTTGTGTGTGCAACTCACTTGGCAATACATAATTCTGATTTATAAAATTGTACATGTGCAATTGTTGAATAAAGAATTATAATGAATGAATACGAAAGACAGAGAGTTACTTAAATTAATCCCGCAAGGGGAAATTATGAAATAATAACGAGAAAAATTCACAATACATACAAAAAAATAGAATACAATAAGAAAAAAGTATAATATATACCAAAATAAATCACGAATAGAATAATATAAAAAACTGAAATAAAACAAAAACCAAAGCGACGTTTCGTTTTGGCAAAGTGTTCGCGTCGCGCGCACTCTCTTAACTTTGTCCCTCGCCGGCCGCCGTTTAAAGCCTGTACGTGGCAGTCAGAGAGCCGAGGCTTGTGCGGCTCCTCTCCTGTGACAATTATACCCAATACAGACCGACATCCCGCACCCCTTTATCGGACACGCATCGCCGTAACAACGTGTTTTATTTAGTGCGCGTGTCACCATGTTCACTGTGCCGGAGCTGGTTGTCCTGCTGGCCGCTCTGTCCGCCACCGCGTCCGGCTACTTCGTGAGCATAGACGCCCATGCCGACGAGTGCTTCTACGAGCGGGTCAACTCCGGCACGAAGATGGGCCTCATGTTCGAGGTGGCCGAGGGAGGCTTCCTGGACATCGACGTGGAGGTGAGAGGCGTCCCCCGAGACGACAAACAAACCGCCCAACGCGCAGGGAAATGCGCGTGTTTTTAAAACGTGAACGTGAGATTGTGAGACGCGAGGCCTTAAGCTAACTGACGTTAGCGTTAGCTGCGCTGACGTCACACGAGCTGGTTGCTAACCTGCTTAACGGCTGTTAAACTCAAATTAAAACATTTTAAATTTTTAGTAGTAAATTATTATTATCATCATTATTATTGTTGTTATTATGGCAGCTTTCTGTTGACAAGTGCGTGACATTGTTGTTTGAATTATTCATACCGGAAGTGCAACGGTTGTAATAAACTATGCAGTCAAACTATATGTTCATAGTGCAAAATGACACATCTTTTTGAAGGTGTTTTTTTGTGGAAACGTCGCTGTGGTTTCACGTGCATCTTATCTCGAGTGCTCATGCACCCAGATGTTGCTGCCATATGGCACCGCAGCAGCAGCGTGGTGTTTTTGTGTCATGCAGCTGTTGTCCTCACACGGATTTGTGTCCCTTTTTTTGTGTGTGTCCTCCTTCCCAGATAACGGGGCCCGACGGGAAGCAGATCTACAAGGGCGACAGGGAGTCCAGCGGGAAGTACTCGGTGGCGGCTCACATGGACGGAACCTACAAGTTCTGCTTCAGCAACAAGATGTCCACCATGACGCCCAAGATCGTCATGTTCACCATTGACATCGGAGAGGCCCCTAAGGGCCAGGACATGGAGACGGAAGGTACGCAAATACAATCGAGGGCATACGTCTGCGTACAAAGGAGTAATTAAGAAATACTATATACACGTCAGCCAGATGGATCACGCAAACCAGAGTGCGCCTTTCTGTTGTTCTGCTGATCTTGTGTCATTGTTCTGTGATCGTTTGAGTCCCCTTCTTGACCTATTTTGGGCACTCTGTTCCTCTTTGTAGGTGGTGACAGCTGGGATGGTAGGGCACAGGGGGGTGAAGCGCCTCTCGTGAGAATAGACTTTGAGTTTGTGATGCGCTGCAGAGTTTTTCTCTAACCAGTGTTTTCTCCGTTAGTGTAAACTAATAACGTGCATTTCCCACAACACGCAGGAAGTTGTATTGTTTGTGAATGGCTTGACTATTTGCGCAGACGTACGACGTATAAATGTCTCTGGTGATGGGTCGGCATCACCCGCGACACGAGTCGCAGTTGCAGGATTGTTATGCATGCGTCGCATACCTCCGTGCATGTTTTGAATTTGAATTTTTTTATTTTTTTTTATTGTGTTGTGGCCTGTTTCTGACGTTCTCGCCTGTTTTTTTTTTTTTTCAGCCCACCAAAACAAGCTGGAGGAGATGATCAACGAGCTGGCGGTCGCCATGACGGCCGTGAAGCACGAGCAGGAGTACATGGAGGTCCGCGAGAGGATACACCGAGCGAGTGAGTGGACGGGAGGACGTGGGCATCATTTTAATTGTTTTGAGTGGATTTAATAAATAACCAACAAACTCTTTTCTCTCTCTCTCTCCAGTCAACGACAACACAAACAGCCGAGTGGTGCTGTGGTCGTTCTTTGAGGCTCTGGTTCTGGTGGCAATGACACTCGGACAGATTTACTACCTGAAGAGATTTTTTGAAGTACGGCGAGTGGTTTAGTGCGATGACGAAATGATCCCTGTGTGTGTGTGTGTGTCCTCCACTGATTTCTCCCGAAAACCCAAGACAGTTATTTACACTCTGGAAACGAGACCGGCCCGATTCGAGGAAAAGCCTCCATGTGATCGGATCTCAGATGTTTGGTTCTCCGGTTCCCCGTTTGCTTCCTTTATAAATGTCATTTAGTGTTTGTTTTGGAACGGATGGTCAAAAGATTCTGGCATAGATTTTTTTCTTTGGTTTGACAGATTTTTTTCGATGCCCGATATTGTTCGATTGATAATTATTAAACGCAAATTTCTTGCCAGTCCATTTTTCGCCCGTGTGAATTACCGCGATGGCTCATAATTTTATGTAAAAGCAGTCGGGGAGGAAAAAAAGACGTAGAAATGCACATAAGTTGGTCGGCATGTGTTGGAAGATTTAGATTGGACCCTTTTTAAAAAAATGATTTATATATATATATATATATATATATATATATATATATATATATATATATATATATATATATTTAAAAAAAGACAAACATGAAAACAATGCATCGGATTGTTTTTATAAAAAAATGTTTTGATTATTTTTGTTTCCAGTGTCTCAGCCAAGTCCGACAACGTGCTGGTGAACACGTGATATCTGTGTGTTGTGTTTCTACTCTCAATCTACAAAATTGCACTCCTGATTGATTTATCTGAAGGATTTTCACTGCAGCTGATCTTTTTAAGGGAAACTGTTCAGCTTCTTGCTCTGTCTGTTGATTGTCCATGGGGGGGGGGGGTAATAAGGGGGAGGGGCTTCAGTGGACGTCTTTTACCGGGAAACCGTGCGATTCCCCGGCGTAGTTCAGAAGCGGGCGAGTGGTTCCTCGAGTCCACAAGTTGATTTAACTTTTACACTTTCATTTGAAAAAAATCCACGTAGTCGTAAGAGTTTGATTTTAAACTGAACTACTTGGAGTGAAACTCCGAAGCAAATACTGAAATACATGTTACATGATGAATTGATGCTGGGTGGGTATGAGGTAGGGGGGGGGGCGGGGGGTCTGATGCGTAATGACTGCTGTGTGCTTTAGTTGCTCATACTATAGTTCTTTTGTTGGGGTTAGGGATTTTAAATTATGATTGTATACGGTTTGTTTTTCCTGGAGCATATCCGGTGACATGCAACTGTCTGGATGAGGTCCTTCAAACATCTTCTTCCTGTTTCGTTCCCCCCGTCACATCCAGCATGCAGCTGCAACGTCGGAAGTGTTGCATGTCGCCGAATATGTTCCAGTTTTGTATTAAAAACAATCCTCGGTGAGCTCTGGCGGGTGAACTGCTCGGTACAGTCGCTCCTTTTTTGTGATTTACAAGCTACTGAATCTGATAAAAAAAAAAAATGGATCTGTGCAAATGTAGAATGGTCGTCTGTGGAAGAAAAAAAAGCCCCAGGTTTCATAATAAAGCCAATATTCTGTACATTTACTTGGATGTCAAAGTGGTTCAGTAGTTCACGAACTGGGTGGAGCTCGCGTTCAGCGGGAGAACGGGAAATTAATTTCTGCTTTCAGGAGACGCTGGAACTGAGTTTCCCTTGTTTTTCCTGCTCGGACGAGTTGAGCGGCTCAAGAATCTGTCTCGACTTGTTGAAGAGTGCCAAGATATAAGACATAAATTCAAAACTCTTAATAGATAATCTTATTGACCAGATCATTTTACTTGATTTTACAATCTACTTTAGCCAATTTAAGTAAGAAAGCCGACTAGAGCAGTTTTTTTTAATACTTCTACGAGTATTTTCTCTTAACTTTCCACTATAGAGAGAAATATTGTACTTTATAGTGGTACATTTATTTGACAACTTTTACTTTGTATCTTCATATTCTACATCCAAAACAACTTATAAATGAAGATGCATTGTTAAAGATCACCCGTGACCAATTACTCCTATATAAAGTGGGAAAACCTGTGTTCCGCATATGGAGTACTTTGTGTTTCGTTATTTTAGGTGCAAATAAATTAAACAGTAAAATTATATATCATATACATAAAGTACTTTCATCTTTGAACTTTTTTAGTTGGCCTACATTTTGCTAAAAAAGTAAGTACACTTTTGTATGGAGGAGTTTAACTTATACTTTATACTAATTTATTTATATATATACATATAGCACTTTTTAGTGCTTAACATGGTTGAACCGAGAACAACAATGTATTTCATGACTATGACAAAAAAATAAGACAATTACGACAATATAAAAATAAAATAACCAAAAGTTATATTTAAGATATATATTTTTTTTAAAGCATAAACCTCTACTGGTCCTTTCCACCATCTATTGCCGTAAAAAGAACGAAAAAAAAGAAAATGCATTGGTACGCGGAACGATACTCACGACGGCGCTTCGGTTCCCACCCGGGTTGTAAACATCAACGCACCCGGAAACCGGAACAGCGTGGAAGATGGCGACGCGGCCGAGCGGCGGCGACGAACAGCGTTCCAACATGGACAGCTCGACCGAGGGGACGTGGGCCACTTTACCGGTTAAACTCACCGACGGGATTTTACAGACGCTCCACGAAGTGAACTTCACGCACATGACACCTGTCCAGGTAACTGTGTTAACCCTTTAAACCTCGTTCTTTCACGCAATAAAGCTGCGTCTCTTTAACGCATTCGCCCGTTAAACCTGCGTCTCTTTAACGCATTCGCCCGTTAAACCTGCGCCTCTTTGACGTCCATTAAACACCTGATGTATTATTGTGTTCTTCCTTCTAGTCGGCTTGTATTCCGCTCTTCATGAGCAACAAAGATGTGGCTGCTGAGGCGGTAAGTGTTACTTTGAGGTACTTGAGTATTTCCACTTCATACTACACTAGGTTACATCTCATGGACACATGTTATTGATGCATAGTATAACATGAACTGACACATTATGATGTACTTGTATTGATTAAACTATCCAGCAGTATCTGAAGTGATTCTAAATAATTAAAGCTACAACATTAATCTTCTTTTAATCCAGTAATAGAATACATATTAACATAAATTGTGCCATTCTGCATAATACTTTTACTTTGGGTACTTTTACACTGTGGTGTTGCTAGACATAGCACTGTACCTGTAACTAAGGACTAATACATCAGTAACTAATATTCTATAAATCAGTTATAAAGACATCCATTATTTTATTGATTTTTGGTTGCCAGGTTGTCAAAAATCCAGCATTGCTCTTTGATTTATCACTTCTTCAATACTACCAATCTTCCTTATTGATTTAATTGTTTTTCTTTGATTAATAATTGTCTATTAAATTTCAGCATGTCAAGCAACAGTCCAAACCCAAAGATATTCAGTTTAATATCATTTTGTGTGATAAAGAAGTTTGAAAACCAGCTGTTTTCACTTTAAAAAAATGTCAACATGTCTGCCGATCTCCTGTAAAAAAACAAAACGGTTCCAGGACGTCTGGATCTTTTATTTCTTCTCACCGACTGTCGTGTCGTTGCAGGTGACCGGCAGCGGAAAGACGCTCGCCTTCGTCATTCCCATCATAGAGCTGCTCCTGAGGAGAGAAGAGAAGCTGAAGAAGATGCAGGTGAGGCCGAGAGACAGAGACAGAGAGACAGACAGGCAGAGAGACAGACAGACAGAGAGAGAGAGAGACAGAGAGACATACAGAGAGAGGCAGAGAGACACAGAGAGACAGACAGACAGACGCACGCTGTGGACGACGATTCAGACACTCGAAGCTGTAAATGTTTTGTTTCTTCTTCTGCAGGTCGGTGCGCTGGTGATCACCCCCACAAGAGAACTGGCCCTTCAGATCAGCGAAGTGATGGCGCTGTTCACTCAGAAGTTTCCACAGTTTACGTGAGTACGAAGTCCCCGAATTTAGTTGAATATCTCGGTGGTCGTGACTCAAGATTCAGAGCCGGATGAAAGCTCCAGAAAGGGTTAAAACGTTGGTGCGTTAGCAATAAGCCAACATGACTTCACCCAGTAAAGCACAAACCACTGGACGATATCTTAAGGTTTCTTCTCCTCTTTTTGTGTTTTTAATCGTTAAAAACGCTTCTCGTGCATTTTTGTGTGTTTTTTTTTCAGGCAGATTTTGCTGATCGGTGGCACCAACCCGATAGACGACGTGGACAAGTTCAAGGATAAAGGGTGAGGCGTGATGAGCGTTGGTTAGCTTTATGCTAAGCTAACCAGCTGACGCGATGGTGGCGTCAATCTTATCTATCCCATAAAATATAATATGTATAAGTAAGAGTTGGGACAGATGGAAGAATATTCCTAAATCTGTCACTTTAAAGGGAATGAGCTGGAAAAAGCTTCAGAAAGGACACAATATTTAAAGAAAAAACACAAACCATCAAACCAGTTCTCTAAATTAAATGGTTATTAAAGGAAAACTTCACAATGACCATTTGTGCATTAATTACTCAACGCGTGTGACATTGAATCCTTCAGGAAAACGTTGTTTTTCTCATCGCTACACGGCGAACAAATGATCTAAAGACGGAGAAACGTCCTGATGAATGGAAGTAAACGAAAACATCCGTGGACAAACTCTCAAATTCAAGGTCACACAGGACGAGTCTTTCATTGATAAACAAATGAATTGTGTCCTTTTTAATCTTGCGAGATTCAAAATAAAGTTTAGTTAAATAAACCTTTTAAAGGAGGCGATGACCAACAAACTATTCCTGTAAAAAAACAAAGCCAAGACTATAAGCAGCCTCCAGATCAGATCTAACAGGATGTGAATGTTTCTGTGACTTCCTGTTTACTCTTTGAAGGCCCGCTGAAAACTGTCCGAGTCGACTGCTTTTCCTTTTTTTAGTCTTCGCCTCTTGCTGCGTTCTCTCAAACGGGCCCTTTTTATTAGAGAGCACTCACTTAGAGAGACCTGCCGCAGAGGGCCCCGCTCAGCATCTTAAACCAACGTGTGTGTGTGTGTTTCAGGGCCAACATTGTGATTGCGACACCAGGCCGCCTGGAGGACATGTTCAGGAGGAAGGCGGAGGGTCTGGACCTGGCCAGCGCAGTCAAGAGTCTGGACGTGCTGGTTCTGGACGAGGCCGACCGGCTGCTGGAGATGGGCTTCGAGGCCAGGTGCTTAAAGAACGTTTGAAACCTGCACCGGGAGCCCAAAAAGAGCTCCAGATGAACGCTTATCTTCCTCCAGGCCTCTGTGCCGCTAACTGTGTGTGTGTGTGTGTGTGTGTGTGTGTGTGTGTCTGCAGTCTGAACACCATCTTGGGCCACCTGCCGAAACAGAGACGGACGGGCTTGTTTTCGGCCACTCAGACTCAGGAGCTGGAGAAGCTGGTGCGCGCCGGCCTCAGGAACCCGGTGCGCATCGCGGTGAAGGAGAAGGGCGTGGAGGAGAGCGCCGTGGCCCAGAAGACGCCGTCCAGGCTCTGCAACTACTACACCGTGAGTCACGGCGGGCCGGGAGGGGTTTTATTTTATTTTAATACGTCGACACAAATAACGACACAAAAATGATCTTTTTGTGCGTGTCATTTTCAGATTTGCAGAACAGAGAACAAGTTCAACAACCTGGTGGCGTTCCTCAGGCAACACAAGCTCGAGAAGCACCTGATCTTCTTCAGGTATGGAACATATTATATATTTATATATATTATTATTATTATTAATATATATTTATTAATATATATTTTATATTATTATTATATATATATATATTATTATTATTTATATATATTATTATTATTATTATTTATATATATTTTATATTATATATATATATATATATATATATATATATATATATATATATATATATATATATATTATATAAATAAATAAAATGTTAATTTGTTCAAATATACAGAAATATCTGCAGTTAAAATCCATCTCCCTGCATGAGGAGAACGGATCAGCAGCCGTGAAGCTGCTCAGGAAAAAAAACTAAATTAAATTGATGCGACTTCCCAGAAATCCAGTTGATGAATAAATAAATAAATCGTCTCCTGCATACAACGACAAAGAGGCCGGAATATGAAACGAATCTAAAGCGAGTCCCGACATTCTACCGCCGGCTCTTTACTTACCGGTGCTGTCGTGTGTCCACCAGTACGTGTGCATGTGTGGAGTACTACGGGCGCGCTCTGGAGACGCTGGTCAAGAAGGTCACCGTCCACTGCATCCACGGCAAGATGAAGCACAAGCGCAACAAGATCTTTGCCGACTTTCGGGCCCTGAAAAAGTTTGTGTGCACGAAGGACTGCAATAAATCAAAAGGGTTTTAGTGTGTTTTAGAGATATTATTTTTTTTTAATGTTCATCCCTGCTTTTTTTGCTGCAGTGGGATCTTGGTGTGTACGGACGTGATGGCCCGAGGGATCGATATCCCCGATGTCAACTGGGTGCTGCAGTATGATCCTCCCAGCAGTGCCTGGTGAGTGAGAACATTTTTTTTTCTTCAAATATATATATATATATATATATATATATTTTTTTTGTTCAAATATATTATTTATATATATATATTTTTAATTAAAATTGATTAAATATTCTTTTTTTTAATATATATATATATATATATATATATATATATATATATATATATATATTTTTTATATATATTTTGTTTTCTTAACTTTTAAAAACATAATGTAACAAATATAAATTTTGTGAATTGTTATTCATTACAATAATAAATCAATCTCTCGCAAAATATTCAAAATTACAAGTAAATTGTAAACTTTCTTTATGCCGTATATGAACATGGAATTGAATAGATCTGCATTGTCACCATCTTGTCTGTGCGTCCCTAATTATAACGCGTGTATTTATTTTTGTCTCAGTGCGTTTGTGCATCGATGCGGACGCACTGCTCGTATCGGTAACCAGGGCAACGCCCTCGTCTTCCTGCTGCCGATGGAGGAGTCCTACGTCAACTTCCTGTGCATCAACCAGAAAGTGAGTTTGCACATTTCTCTAAAACTACGTGATATATAAAATAAAAAAAGTGTGTTCCTATTAATGTGGCTACGGGGAGATAAACATGGTGCCGTGTCCCCAGTGCCCCCTCCAGAAGATGGTCCTCACGGGGGAGGTGGTGGACGTGCTGCCCAAAGTGAAGGCCCTGGCTCTGGCCGACCGGGCCATGTTTGACCGAGGCATGAGAGCCTTCGTGTCGTACGTCCAGGCCTACGCCAAACACGAGTGCAGCCTCATCTTCAGGCTCAAAGGTGAATGAACAGCCCCGCCCCCCCCCCCCCCCCCCCTCTCTCTCTCTCTCTCTCATGGTCGCACACAGACGTGACGTTTATCCTCTCCTCCTTCTTCTATAGATCTGAACTTGGCGCACCTGGCCCGCGGCTTCGCCCTCCTCCGCATGCCGAAGATGCCGGAGCTGAAGGACAAGACGTTCCCCGGCTTCACCCGGACGCCGATGGACACGGACACCATCCGCTACAAGGACAAGCACCGGGAGAAGCAGCGGCAGAAGATGCTGGCGGAGCTGAAGGAGAAGGTGAAGACGCCCTTCGTCAAGAGGGACTACATCAAGAACAAGTCCTGGTCCAAGCAGACCACCAAGAAGGAACGCAGGAAGAAGAGGTCCGCCAAGAGGAAGCTCGAAGAGGTATTTATCCCTTCTTTTTTTTTTATCCGCCGATGAAACATCCGCGGGTTCGATTCCTTCACGACTTTATTTAAATGTGTGTCTGCAGGGCTCCGACGTGGAGGACGAAGACATGCAGGAGCTTTTAAATGACACTCGCCTCCTCAAGAGGCTGAAGAAGGGGAAGATCAGCGAGGAGGATTTCGAGAAGCAGATGGCGAGCGAGACGGAGACCCAACACGGCGCCACCGGCAAACCGATCAATTAAAACCCTCTGGACGTTTGTGAGAAATTGATTTTTATTTTTTGTTTTTAATTGAGTTATAAATAAAGCTTGATGAGCTCGTCGCTGACGGCGGACGGCGTGAGGACCCCGAGGTCTGTGAAGAGGAGGGTGATGAGGGACGGCGGCGTGTAGTCGATAATCGGGTGCTCCTCCGACAGGTTGGCGCCGGTTTTCAGGGTGTCGGCTTTGTACTGCGGAGGGCGCCAGAGAGAGAACGTCAGAAAAGGAAGAAAAAACACAACCAGTGAATCCTCCCGTCGCCGTGGTTACCTTGAACCGGTCGGGCACGTCCTGCTGGTTGAGCGGATACAGGCGGACGAACTTGAAACTCTCGGCCACGACGTAGAACGGCTTGTTGTGAGCTTTGGCGCACACGGCCGTCTGATACGTGCCGATCTGCAAAAGGTCAAAGGTCAAACCGTTAGCTCATTTCTGGTGTGATGGTCTTTATTCACTTTTGTTCGTAACATTTTCAACACGTTGCAAAACGCCTCAAAAGTCATTTTAAGTCTAATTTTCTGCCCAAAAAGATCTGTCGTTGTGTGAGATGATTTCAACTCGTTTGTATTTTCTTGAATAAAGCGATGTGATTTCTCATTTTATCTTATTTATTCTTTTAATGGGGACATAAAAACATAAGAAGACGACTTTGTAAAGTCTTAAAGACGAGCAGTTTAAATATTCAGACGGGTTTTTTAATGCAGATTTCTAGGACTTAAACTTTTAGGACTTAGTTGAACTCAACTAACATTAAATTGTTTTATTAAAACGCTGATACTTAATTACTTAACGCTCTGACTCTTATGCCGTGTTGATTCTGGCGCCCCCTGTGGACAGACACGGTAGTGCTGCTGTGAGCGCAGCCACCAGACTTTAGAAAAGCTCATTTAATGCAGCGGTGAGAAACCTTGAATAAAAGATTTTGCTTTATCAGAATGGTATTGATACTTAAACCAATATCAATAAGTCATGTATCTGAAAGGTGGGGGCCCGGATCGACAAGCGAAACTATTGGGTTTTACAGACGTTTTGGGGGTTTTACGAATTTCTTTTTTTTAAATTTATTCCAAAAACTTGGTTGAGCTTGTTTTGCGTCACTGAAACTCACCTTGTTGATGATCCCTCCGCTCTCCACGACTCCCTCCGCTCCAACAATAACCAGGTCTACCTTCTCCAGGACGTACCTGTGCAAATAAAAACTCTCCGCTTTAATAATGCCGATTTAAAAGAGGGACTCTGGGCTTTTTGCTTTTTAAACCCCAATTTACCCCACGGCTGCATCCAGGACCACCGTCACTGGCACGTTGAGGTTCCTCAGGGCCTCCGCCATCTGTCGCCTGGACGGAGAAAAGAAACCGGGGTCAGACGTCGCGTGTTCGATTCCGAGGAGACGGAACCGTTGTTGTTTTCGGACAGTTTTCACTCACCCGGCGGAGTCGGGCTGCGACTCCGTCACGTACACGGAGAAGCGCTTCTTCTCGGCGGCGGCCTTCTCCAGCACGCGGAGGACGACTCTGGAGTACGAGTGAGTGAGGATCTTCTGAGAGGGGGAGCATATTAAACGTGATCAGTCGCTGCCTTAAAAAAAAGGGGGGTGGCGGTGTGTGAGATCTGGCGACATCTAGTGGTGAGACGGCAGACGACGCCGTGGCCCTCAGGGAGGTTTAGGGTCGTCTTCAGGACCACTGTACAACATCTCAGAGGTACATATTGTACTTTTTACTGTACTACACGGATATATATATATATATATATATAAAAAAGAAATATTTACATAAATTATTCTTTTAATCAAACTGCGTAAATGATCATATAAATATAAAAAATTTCCATGACTTTCCCCAAACTTTTTTTCAAGGACTTTTCCAGGCCTGGAAATAACCATTAAAAAAATTCCAGGACTTTTCCATGACCGTACGAACCCTGAATTAAGCGTCACTAAAACAACGGTTAAGTACTCACGGCGCCATCTTTGATGAATGTGTGACAGAGTTTAGCGACTTTGGTCCTGGACATCGAGATCTTCTCTAGAAACAGTTCCCCCCTCTCCTCCATCACCTTCTTACAGCGAGACAGATCCTGACAGACAGACAGTCAGACAGACAGTCAGTCAGAAGTTAGAGTAAAAACTCTTTTAGAAATTATTTATTTTAGACAATAAAAAATAAAAAATAAATTGCAGAATGCCGCCTTTTTCTTCACTGACAAAAATGTAATTATACTAAACTTTTATTTTTTTTATGTGAAGACTTTTTTCTTAACGCGATATATTTATATTTATATGGAGAAATGATGCCGGAGGAGAACCTCGTGCTCCAGCGACGTGAGGCTGATGAAGCGCAGGAAGAGCTCTCCTCCGGAGGACACGGCCACCGAGGAGTCCACTCCGGTCAGGCAGTCGGTGGCCGACGTCAGGCTCTCCCTCAGGCCCAGGATGGTCTCACCTGGGGGGGTCAGGTACTGATGGAGGGTCACCAGAAACACAGGAGGCTTCTACTGTACGACATCTCAGAGGTACATCTTGTACTTTTTACTGTACTACATTCTAGAGGTACATCTTGTACTTTTTATTGTACTACATCTAAGAGGTACATATAGTACTTTTTACTGTACTACAGTCTAGAGGTACATATTGTACTTTTTACTGTACTACATCTAAGAGGTACATATAGTACTTTTTACTGTACTACATTCTAGAGGTACATATAGTACTTTTTACTGTACTACATTCTAGAGGTACATATAGTACTACATTCTAGAGGTACATATAGTACTTTTTACTGTACTACATTCTAGAGGTACATATTGTACTTTTTACTGTACTACATTCTAGAGGTACATATAGTACTACATTCTAGAGGTACATATAGTACTACATTCTAGAGGTACATATTGTACTTTTTATTGTACTACATCTAAGAGGTACATATAGTACTTTTTACTGTACTACAGTCTAGAGGTACATATTGTACTTTTTACTGTACTACATCTAAGAGGTACATATAGTACTTTTTACTGTACTACAGTCTAGAGGTACATATAGTACTTTTTACTGTACTACATTCTAGAGGTACATATTGTACTTTTTACTGTACTACATTCTAGAGGTACATATTGTACTTTTTACTGTACTACATTCTAGAGGTACATATAGTACTTTTTACTGTACTACATTCTAGAGGTACATATAGTACTTTTTACTGTACTACATTCTAGAGGTACATATTGTACTTTTTACTGTACTACATTCTAGAGGTACATATAGTACTACATTCTAGAGGTACATATTGTACTTTTTACTGTACTACATTCTAGAGGTACATATAGTACTACATTCTAGAGGTACATATAGTACTACATTCTAGAGGTACATATTGTACTTTTTACTGTACTACATTCTAGAGGTACATATAGTACTACATTCTAGAGGTACATATAGTACTACATTCTAGAGGTACATATAGTACTACATTCTAGAGGTACATATAGTACTACATTCTAGAGGTACATATTGTACTTCACTACATGCACATCAGATATAAAAGTAAAACCACTCCTCTGACTTCACATACTAAGTACATTCTTCCTCACTGGTCAACGGGATGAACCAACACAAACACCTTTGTCTCTCTTGAGGAACTCCAGCAGAGTGCGGATGGCGGCCACAGCGGAGGCCATGTCCGGGTCCGTCCTCATCTGAGCCCTGAAGTACTCCACCAGCTCTGAACCGGGACACGAGCGACGTGGTTAATGTGTAAATATGCCAGACCTCAAAGATACGAGAGGAAACGCGGAGAAACAAAACGTACCTTCTTCATTCATCCTGACGACAGCTGCAGTCTTTAAGGGTTAAAAACAAATAACGGCGGATGCTCAATGAATTCAATCAGCCCCAAAAAAGGTGACACATGCCAAATAATCTGCTGTTCCGGAAGCCTGCACACAAAATAAAAATAAAAAACGAGTTATAAATAAACAATGTGAAGCTACACTTTCGCGAAGGCTGCCTCACTTTAATTTTCAGCCTGTGTAGAAAGTTTTATTCTCACTATTCGCGAAGAGCTGCGTGTTGACGTGTCGCGGAGAGATGACGTAGCACGTTGTTTTCCGACGCGAACGTCGTGCCCTCTTCAGGGGCTGTGGGAAATAGTGACCCTCATTTACATTTTGGTGGAAATATTTAGGATAAAATTGTGTATACTTGTTTGTCTTTTGTAATTTAGATGAAGAGATACTTTTTCTATTGTTATTATTGATATTATTAATTAGTGTTAATATTATTATTATTATTATCTTTAAATTCCCACTCTTCCACTTTGAATTGCAACTGCTACCCAGATTAATCTTATTTATTTTGAGTAGACATCAGGTAAATATAATAAGAACATTGTAAAACACTTAGCATTTATTAGCATAATATAAACATTGAAGCAAAAGTGTTTTTATTAATGTATCTGTCAATAACTCAATAACTTAACACATTCAAATGAAAATATTGTAAAATAATAATTGGAGAAGTTCTCCAACATCAGGGGCATAAGAAGTGAAAGATGCAGACAGCTTCAATGCTAAACAAGAGATATAATACTAATATGTGAGATATAATACTTTTAATTATCATCTGAGCTGCAACAGATGATAATGAAACAGACAGGCAATGCTCAAAAGTCACAAAGCCTAAAATCTCATATTTAGCTAATAATATATGCTATTTTATATTTAACATATATACACACACATCTTTGCACAGGTGTTTTGTTTGCTTTGTTATTTAATTTAATAGTATTCCATTCAATTTATTTTAAAACATATATGTTGCATTTGTCTAATTATTCTATTATATATTTTGTATATTGTTCATATTTTTTAAATACATTTTATTGCTCACGTATAAATGTATAAATGCTGCTGTAGCAAAGAAAATGAATAAAGTAACTATATATATATATATCAATCTGAGGAGGAGGTTCCAGCCGAACAAGGTGTGGGGCTGACCGTGTTTTTTTACCTGTATTAAAGCCCCTCCCACCGGTGTGAGCGCTTCAGCTGACGGACACCAAACTTCTCGTAGCTTTTCACTAGTTTGTAGTTCTCTTTGTTCTCCTGCACGCACGCACGCACACACGCACGCACACACACACACACACACACACACACACACACACACAGCAGGGAGACGGCTCTGCCTCATAGTGCAGCTGCAACCAGCCCCCACCCTCCTCCCTCCCTCCCTCTCTCTCTCTCTCTCTCTCTCTCTCTGCTCTATCCGTCCGCGCAGGCGCAGTGGCTCTTCTGTGCGCTCGACTGTTTGCATTGTGTCTGAACTGCCGGCGAGCTTTTGAAAAAAGAAAAAAAGAAAAAAAAAGAAAAAAGAAATATCATACCCACCGCGGCAATGTCGGGCAGGTCGGTCCGAGCGGAGACCCGGAGCCGGGCGAAGGATGACATCAAGCGGGTCATGGCCGCGATTGAGAAAGTACGAAAATGGTAAGAGAGAGAGAGAGAGAGAGAGAGAGAGAGTGTGAAAGAAAAGGAAAGAGAGCCAGGCTTCGTTATCTAACACGAGGGGAAAAAAAGAGAGGCTCCGGCTTGTTGGTGGTGGGGGGGGGGGGAGGGGGAGAAGGAGACCCGGCGGAGGGATGAGATTTAAATTATTATTATTTTTTTTAACCGGGGGGAGTGTGTGTGTGTGTGTGTGTGTGTGTGTGTGTGTGTGTGTGTGTGGTGGGGGGGGGGTACTTGCGGCTCAGGTGCACCGGGGCGCACCGACGCGGCGCCCCGCCGCAGCCCGTCGTCTCGCGGCTCCTCTCGCGCTCTCTCCCCGTTCCGTACAAACATGAAGCCGGGGGTTTATTATTTTTTTTCTTCCTCTCCTCCTCTCTTCTCTCTCCTCTCTTCTCTCTCTTAACGGGTTGAACCCGGGGAGCCATTACGATGCAGTCACATGAAGCCATTGCTGCCCCCGTTGTCGGGAGCGTGAAGCTCCGGCGGTTTGACCCCTAAACACGATAACAAATTTAAAAAAAAACACTTGACTTGGAAACCATTTTTTTTTTAACGACGGCGCTCTCGAGTCGGAGGAGTTTTTAGTCTTTTTTTTATTTTTTAAATTAGGCGCTTTGAGTCGCCCTCTGTGGCCGGTAGAGGAGCACACGGTGGGGGGTTGGGAGAGCAGAGGAAGTGGGCTAACTGGCGGAACACGTAGCGACTCCCGGTCTCAACGGTCACCGACGAAAAACACACTTTTATTTATTTTAATTTTTTTATATCCGCCGAAGATATTCCCCGTTTTTGTGTTGTGGGTGTTTTTGTTTTGTTCGATTTTAGCCGTCTAAACCCCGCCCGGGGTGTTTTTTTTTTTTACATGTTTTTTAATCAGGCGGTTTAATCGAACGTCCCCAGGTCAAAGTCAGGAGAAGTTAGCGATTTGGAAACGACGGTTATTTTTAAATAAAACGTAAAAATACACGGTGAAACTTGACTTTATATACATTTTATACATTTTAATGAACGTGTTTTGTTATGGGCGGTGTTTCCTCGGTTCCCTGCTGCTGTTATATAACACCGTATGCAACCAAACTAGCTTTAAAGTTACTCAAGAAGTACATTTTAAAGATAATTCTACATGAGTATTTACATTATATACTACTTTACACTTTAATTTCACTACATTTCAGAGTACATGTATAATTGAAACAAATATTAAGAATAAAGTACTGTACCAACATGTATAATAAATAGCCTAGTTATCAATAGTTCCACCTCAACCAGCTAAATGCTGCTTAAACATTAATGTAGCAGTGATAATAATACAACAATATTATATCCTGTAGTACAACACAGAATTAATTATGAGTGCTTTTTATTTCATACTTTATCTAATCATACTTTTATTAAGTGGCATTTTAATTGATTGATGTATTGTGAAAGTCGTTTCTTTAACTTCCACCGTTTCTCACAGTTGGTTGAACAAAACGAGACACTTTAATTGAGAATTTTCTTTATTTCTGACATTTTACAGATGATCGTTTTGGATTAATCAAGAAAATATCTGTAGTTTTAAATATAGCGTCATTTAAAGATGTCTAATTAGGCTTTTTGACACATTTTAAAACCAAAGGATTTCCTCGGCCGTGACATTTTGTTTACGCTCCTATGATTTCCTCAATTACTCGATTGGTTTATAACATGTCACAAAAAGTATTTCATCTGCTGTACTGTAATAAGATGGAGACTCAAGGATCCTTTGGGATTTTAGAGTCTATTAATCGTTAACATCGGACGTCGCCTGCCATGTTAATCACAATATTTTCCATCCGCAGACAGATATTTGAGTAATTTGTTTAGCCAACACTCATAAGATCCTCGTAAGATACGAACAATTTTGCTTTATGTCATTTTAAATGCGATATCTCTGGGTTTCGTTAGGGCAAAGAAAAGTCATTTTGACGATGTAATAATTGGATCTGGGGAAAATGAAATAGCCCGTTTTTAAACTTAAGTGCTTAAATTTAATAGCTACCGAGAGAAATAATAAAAAAAAAAAAAAAAGTTGCAGCCCGTGTGTTTAAACTCGTATCGCTGCGGTGGTTGTTTTGTAATATTTCTACAGTATAATTCATAGAGTAGCGCTAGTTTATGGTGGTGAACTTTGAGTCTGCTTGTTTTCCGCTCCGACAGGGAGAAGAAATGGGTGACGGTGGGCGACACGTCCCTCCGCATCTACAAGTGGGTGCCGGTGACGGAGCCCAAATCGGACGACGTGAGTTCAGACCTCACGGTGCTTTAAATGAAATGCTGGAGAGAAACATTAACATTACAGGAAGAAGAAAATATACATTTATTTATCTGTGTGTGTATATGTTTTTCTTCTATTCTTTTTAATTGCTGTGCTTTTTTTTTCCTTCTCTGGTTGTAGAAGAACAAGAATAAGAAGAAGGGTAAAGATGAGAAGTACGGCTCCGAGTTGACGACTCCAGAGAACAGCTCCTCTCCGGGGATGATGGACATGCACGGTATATATATATATATATATATATATATATATATATATATATATATATATATTCAAGTAAATTGAAATAAATCTCTAGTTTCCCAACAAACAAAAAGACAGCTGATCACCGTTATGTTTTTAACAAGCAAACAGGGGCATTTGTTGGGCACTATTTTCATCGGTGGATTAATACACACAACACACTCGTTGGTGGATACATTCAGTGTTAGTTTTGGACTCTTTGTGGGGTTTTTTTTTTATAGACGGCGAGAAAGTTATAAAATATTCTTCCTTTTTAAACCACCGACGGGCAGAAGAAGAAGAAGAAGAAGAAGAATCATTCCTGAAGACCTTTTATTTTTAAATCACCTTCAGCGTTTCCTTTTCTGAAAACCTTCTGTCAAAAGATATAATAATTCTAATTATAGATTTTTAGAAAGGTATGTTCTGTGTCTCACAGGCTCACAAAGACAAACTAAAGTCTCTCTTTCTGTCTCTCTCTCTCTCTCTTTCTGTGTCTCTCTCTCCGTGTGTGTGTGTGTGTGTCTTTGTGTGTTTTTCCAGATGACAACAGCAACCAGAGCTCCATCGCCGACTCGTCCCCGGTGAAGCAGGAGAACAGCTGTAGCACCAGCCCGGCCCCGGAGCCCGCCGCCACGTCTCGCAGCGAGAGCAGCGAGGCCAAGACTGACCAGAGCCCCGACAGCAAGCGGGGTCAGACACCAGCACACACACACACACACACACACACACACACACACACACAGCGGGTGATAGTGCAGCAGCTGATCGGCCACTTCCTGTTTTTGTTTTGCCGCTCTCACTCTCGTCTCTGTCGGGACCGAACGACGTCACTCTGAGAGAAGAAGAACTACTTCCTCTTATTTTAAACTTTCTTTCTCTGGTTTTTCTCTAAAAGCCCCAAAAAACACGATGGGCCACTTTGTCATGTTGGTCTCACGGCTTTCAACGAGGGAAAAATAGGATAATTATCATCTCTTATGCACCAAAAAACTGTTTAATAATGACTTAAATCACCAAACACTGCAAATGGAAGAAGACGTTCGACATGAAAGGAAACCCAACATCCGATTATTTTTTATTGATTGTTCTCTTGATTCATCTTTTTATTCATAAAACGTTTTTTAAGAAGCTTTCATCAGTTTCTTTCCTCCCATGTTTGGGTCTTTTGAGTCCGAGGTGCAGTAACTCCTCTCCACCACACGGTGTCAGCAAAGGGTCAGACAACACGTCCTGTGCATTTCCTGCCTGTATGACTAAATGACTGTCCCTCTCCTCAGGTAAGACCCCCCCTTCATCGGAGACCTCGGAGAGACCACAAGGTGCCAAGCGAGACAGCGCGTCCTCGGGGGAGAAGGACTCTCCAGACGGCAAAGCCACTCAGGTACGAACAACAAGAGCATGACCTTGAACAACAACATGACCTTGTAAGTTTGCTAACTTATTTGAGAACGTACCGATCCCCAAAGAGGCTCGTTAACGAAGCGGAGCCCTCGGCCAATCAGGGAGAGTTACCCGTCGTTAACCTGGATTTGTGTCTCCAACTGACCCTAAATGTTCCTCTTTTTTTTAGGCCCATATTAAAAAAAAGAAGTCCTTAAATGATGCATATGCAATTGTTTTAATTGTTGTTCTTATGTTTTCTTTATTTCCCCCTGTAGGACCTGGAGGAGGAGGCCCCGCCCATCAAGAAAAGCAAAGTGGAGTCTTCGTCTCAGGACTTTGAGGAGAGTTAGGTGTTCGGGTGTCGTTCCTCTCCTCATTCCCCCACACACCCACCTCCCTCCATTAACTCTAGATGAATTAGGGCTAATGGATACACCCCCCCCCCTCCTCCCTTCTCTCCTCACACTCCTCTGCCACAGAGGGAGAATGGATGTTACCTCTATTCGCTGGTCCCTCCTCTGTGCTTCCTTCCAGTTCTCCACTCTTCTTTCACCAATGCCAAGAGAAGCTCCGAACCCCCCCAGGGGGGGGGGGGGGCTGCTGCAGTCCCCTGTGTGAGCAGGCGGGGGGGGGGATGAGGGGGGGGGCCGAGCCCCAGCCACCGCCAGGCCAGACTCCAAACACTGACCTGCATCTGTGAGAGAGAGAGTTCACACCGGGGATCCGAGACCAGGACGAGGTCGCCCCCGGCCGCTGCTCTGAGACCCTCTTTGAAACGTTTTAACCGGCTTAGCTCGGAGGCTAACCTGGTCTCAGATCAGCGGCCGCGGCGTAGGGTGAGGGGCGGGGGGGGGCTTCAACCCTCCCGATCCGCCTCCTGTTAGTCTGATGTTCTATATTTGTTTAGGAATCGTTTAGGGTTTTGTTCTCAGGAGGGTCAATGCACTGTTATGGTATGTCACAATCGATCACAGGTAGATTCTGCTGCTGGAGCGGAAGTCTTTTTTTTTTGTTCCTCTATCCATGAAGAGTTCTCCGTTCACACGCGTTTGGCGGTTCCTTTTTTAAAGTGGGTTTGCGGTTGGTAGGAGACGAGGACGGCGGTACCGGTGGTGAAGACGGGCGGCGGCTCCTCGAGTCGCTACGGTTACGGCCCGGCAGGTTTTTTAATTACAATTTTGGTGACACGTTTTTTTTTTTTTGTGCCTTTTTTATAATAATCACTAATTAGTGTTCTCCAATATTTCTCATCCACTGCAACACTTTTGTTTTTGTTTTGAAGGGACAGTTCAACCTTTCTCGACGAATAAGAGGACACGGTTAGCTTAGCTTAGCATAAACGAAGGGGGAAGGCTAGCCTGGCTCTGTCCAAAGGAACCTCAGAAAAAAAACGGCTACTAATTTTTCGTAGTAATCTGTTTTTATACGTATTAAAACCTGCGCGACATAATGTTTTAATTAGTGAGCTTCAGCTCGATGATTATCACGTTGAACGTTTGTTTTGATTTCTACAGAGAAAACACTTTAAACCTAAAACGTGTTAATTAGTGAGCCTCTTGATTGGCTGTTTTCCGACTTGATGCTAAGCTAAGCTAACCGTCCTCTGGCTGGCGCCTCCAGAATTCAACGACGTGAAAGTTTTTTTTTCTCCCCAAAACTGACGCTTCAAAACAAACAAACAAACAAACGACTGGGAGACTGGAATCTGAACACTAACGACTGGTTTCCATGACAACCCACCTCCGCGTATCACTACTCCGGTCTCAAAGCGTCGGTCCTAGTCCCTCCTCCAAGGTGCTGTCTGTGGCTGAATCCAGACCCGTGACCTCTTAATGTGCAACCTCACCCATGTCCGATTTGAGTTTCATTAATATTTACTCGTATGGATTGAAAATCGATCGAATCGCTGCAACCCGATGACTTCGCGACACAACAGGGGCTATTAAGAAGTTCTTCACGACGCAGGATCACCTGATCCGATTTCAGAGAATCAGCATTCACGTGGATGGAGAGAAAAGAGAGAGAGAAAGAGAAAGAGAGAGAGGATGGATTAGCATATACCTCATTCCCAGTCCAGCGGCGCTGGAACTTAAAATGCTATCGTATTGACATTAACAATTATTAAAAAAGCATTATGTAAACTCAGTTTTAAAAAAATAATTAATTAATACAAAAAAAACCAAACGCATCTCACTTACGTCGTAGCTTTCACCCGATGGAGCCGATCGCTGTTAGTTTGCTCATAACCGTTTAAAAAAAAATAAATAATAATAATAATTGTGAGCTGTGAGATATACAATCTTGTATTTTATTTTTCCTCGGGACCATTTTTGTTTCACTTTTAGATCTTGTACAGATTCATGGTTTGGTTTGACTTATTTATTCCATCAGTAGTGCTCGGTTTTTATCATGTCCAATGGTTTGTTTCTTAATAAAATTCACAAAAAGTTGTTGTTCTACTGATTTCTTATTTATTTTTATATATAATATTATATATATATATATATATATATATATATATATATAATGTAAATGTGTATATAAATATGTATATTGTGGTATTAATACTGCTAGAGCGACAAAAGAGCCCGTGAGAAGGAGCTAGTTTTTCTCTTGTTTAGGAGTATTCAGAACATAGAAAACAACATTTTACAGCACGTCAACGGTCCCGAAACCATTTCTGAAACAGTCACATATATAAAACATCACACCATAATTAGACGCATCACTTATAACAGTACACCATGTTTTTAAAGTCTTTTTCTCTCAAACATCGTATCAACGGGGCAGAAAAATAAAATGTGGCCCACATAGAAGCTTCTTACGGCACCGTGAAGGTACAAAGACTCGTCAATGGTTAGTCACGTATTATATAATACACTGTTACACTAGAAGATTCAATATGATCCAAATATTGTGCTTAACAACGAGAGAGAGAGGTCAAATATACTTGGCTGTAGAACGGGGTTCATTTAAAAGGAAGGGTTCGACATTTTAGGAAAATACGCTTGTTTGCTTTCTGACAGTTAAAAGACGGATCAATAGATCTATTTATTTATTTACTCTTATTACACGTTCAAAAGGTTTAAAACTAAAA